>NC_090450.1:801254591-801554591 GCF_031143425.1 Pleurodeles waltl
CACATTGTACAAATGGCCTAATACTATCAAAACCATTATTTGCATAAAAGGTAGTCAGAATCTCAAGGAAATTCTAGTACACACGCACACACACACACACATGAGATGAACCAGATCCAGGGTACAAAATACCCCATTGTGGGGTCTGCCAGAAGTTGTAGGACTTCATCCATGAGTGCCATGTGCAGTCTGCAACATGAGAGAACTCCTGGCCCAAACTGACTAAATTTTAACACACCTCGGAAATTATGTTATTTTACCAATTGTAGTGGTGAGGGAGTAATTTATTCAATTACTTGCTCATGCAAACTATGTTGTATTGGTATGACCTCTAGAAAGATTTGCAGAAGAATCATTGAACACAAAAGCACTATAGATGGAAGCACTCTTCTGCCAAACTGACAAATCATTTAATCACAACGGGAACTCGTATGACATACTGAGGTGGACAGTTATTGACAAGCCTAGGGCATGTCAAACTTCCTGTTCTTGAGATAACAGCGTTGGAGTCACAGACTACATATAGATGAATCATGCTTAAATGATCCAGTACCATGGATCTCACTGTCCCAAGTGTGATGATTGATCTTTTTGACATCTAACTAACTTTGGACATAGTTATTTTACACCTCCAGAGTCATCCCTTACTGGTCCTGATGACAGAATATTGAGGGACTCACTGCTCATACTTTAATGACGGATACAGCATGGTATATAATTTACAACATCACGTATGGATAATAATTCCTCCTCTTGGTGCCCTATGGACCTATATGATAAATCACAACTTTGTGGAGTTGAAATTAGACACATCGCTTATGTGGACAACTGGCACAATTTTAACACACACTCTTGAGCCTGCTGTTGGCCTCATGTTTATTTTTTACCTATTCACATGATCATTTTCAATGAATCCCTGATTTCGAACCAGGGACGAACTATGCATCCCATGTCGCACTGAAAGCTCTTCCTGGCTCACAGACATCATGATGCAACACATCAATCATCCACCCTAAGCCCCGCTGAAGTCTCCTCATTTGGATGGAAGCACGCCTGGATGGGATCCAGATTTTGAAGGTAAGTGGGGGCCAGTGGCGCTCATCCAACACCTGTAGAATAACTTTTTCCACGACCTTAAATGATTCGTGGCTTATGGTTCCCACTCCAAGAAGTAACATTTGGGGTGCAATTCGCATAATCAATTGTGAATTTTACATCACTGTCAAGGCTTAAATTTATATTTATGAGAATCTATCTATTGAGATTCCATCACTTATAAGGTGCAGCCCATACTATTTGTCCCACTTTAAAATGATTAAGTTTAATACTAATGTAATCTACAACCTTTCTGTACAAAAATGGTACATCAGCTACTTATATTATATGACTTCTAATCAGATATACAGCTTTGTTGGTTGCAAACCAAATCCATCATTCAGATGAGGTGACAGGGTAGAATTGTCTGTGAAGTGTGTAATGGGTTTGCAGGGCTCAACAAATTCCCAAATACTGAACGCCTAACAATGAGTGGGCACTACTTTTCTGAAGACCAACCTTGATAATAGCTCTCTCACTTTATCTCTCATAAGAATATGGAAACCAGATACATCTATCCTTTGAAATTACAGACCCTAGGTTGTAATTTTTTCATAATTTGTGGACTATATCTTCTCTATGCTAATCTAACAGAGATCTCAAGTTGGTCCTGAAGAATGCCCTGCATCTCAATTGAGGGTGCTATAAGGCCAGAAACATGTTCAACGCTCTCTCTCTGTCAAATAAATCCCCACTTCTTTTATTCCTATCATTGGGTACTTCTTAAAAGTTCACATTGTCCACCAATAGGTATTTTAATGTATACCTTTCACCTCTACATCTGAGACCTTCAAATGAGACCGAGACAGCACACTAAAGCAGCACGCAACATGACACCATGTCATTTGACAAAAAAAAAAAAACTCACAAGCTCTCTTATACAGGTAGTAGCTTGTATTAGGTGCAAGGGGTACTCAATAATGAAATATGCCTCCTATTGAGTAGGTTAGATCTTTTCATACTGAAAATAACAGTACCTCAATATATTATCAAATGGTTAACACTTTTTTAACTTTAGAACTATGAAAAGCGCACACAATTCTGTATATGGGCTTTGAAGGGTCAGCTCCCCTGATTACGCAAATAAGAAAATGTTTGAGCCTACAGCAGACCGAGTTTTTAAGTATAGCTTGACAGCCCTGCCAATTGAATGCCTGTTGTTTACAATATTGCATGCCTATTGTTTGCAATGCACAGAGCGGGGGCTTTGGGTTAGGTCTCTTCATCCACTGGTGTGTTTGTGTCAGCCCCTTTCAACCACTACTTAACAATAGTATCAATCAGATATTGGCTCAGCCCAAATGAGTATATATCTTTCATCTTATGCTTGGGGCTGTTTGGTGTGTCATTCCACCTCCTATAAAGTTGTTCCATTGCAAAGCAAAAACAAATATCTTAAATAGTTTCTATAAAGTGTGAAATGTTTTTGACTTAATAACTTTGATTATTATACTGTTTTCCTCTGTTCTGCTAATCCTCTTATTTGCACTCACATTTTGGAGCTGCTGGGCTTTGTTACGTTTTTCGGTCACACTCTCAGGCTCTACACCGCTCTGAAGGGAGTCTTCTTGGATTTCTGCACCACCATCCATCAGACTTGTGGTTAATTAAGTGAGCATGTGTAGGCAATCAGGGGAGCCAGTTGAATTGGTCGATGTAATATTGCTGTGGTGTTGCTGTTGTGTGACACAATGTTCTGTAAAATTTACTGTCTCTGTGCTTAATGTGAGCATGTCAAGTGTACTTGGTGCTGTGGTGTACGCCACATATCATCTGGATGGCGGCACAAAAATCTGTTGTTGAGCTTCATGCAACCGTTTGCTTTTTTTTCTTACCATCAGATGTGTCCATGGCGGTGTGGATTTTGGGCTCCATTGTGAGCAGCAGCAGTGGCAGGACGTGTGATGTGCTCCATGGCGTCACATGATGTGTAACTCTGCCTGAAGGTGTGTTGCTTCCTTTATACTCTCTGTTTCTGCCACCTGGGACGTGGTGGTTGGATCACCATGGTCACGTTGGGAGTGAGCAACATCACAATGTGTCAAGCAAAAATACTGGCTGTGTCAGCCTGTTTGGGCTGCCTCGCCACTGTGGCAGTCTGCGCTGCCTGGCAGTGCTGGTGGGACTGCGGCGGTCTTTCCTTTATGGGACCGCCAATATCATAATATGGTGGTCCGACCGCCAAGCCGATGGTGGTCGGGCCACCACCAGCACCATGGCAGTGCACGGACCGCCAAACTCGTAATCAGGTCCTTAGGCTTCTTCTTGGAGCTTTTCCCTCAATGAGACCTCAGGTTCCTTGGGTCCAGAGTTTGATTCGATGATAGCGGCTTGCTGCAGCATGATGACTTAGTAAACTTCAGGAAGACCTTGTCCTCAATGGCAAAGAGCTCCTGAGCTTTCAGCAGGACAAATCAGTGCGGTCAGGCCAATTTGTGAATCAAAAATGTCAGACTGACTCTCGATGTCAAGTGGGTCTCCTCCTGGAGCTTTTTTTCAAAACTCTGTAAAAGATTTGCAAACTTTCAGATCTTCTTCCATGTTGGTTCCTCTGGGGACAGAAGTGTCCAGAAGCGCCGCCAAGAATTCAGAGACTCTGGACTGCCTCTTGCGGACTAGGACTAAATATCCCACAATGCACCTGCACAGTCCTGGAAAACTCCAGTTGCAACTGGTCAGCTGGGGTGATCCTCTCTTTGGCTCTGTTGCACCTTTTGCTGATCAGGGAGTCCACTACTTTTACTTTGAGTCAGGCACAGTTGTTTCTTTTTGGTGTCTTACTAGTGTACCACGTAGGGTCTATCTGAGTTCAAGCTTTCTGCAGTACAATCCAAGGGTCCAGCAGGGCAGTCCTTCTTCTTCTGATGTTTCAGGTAGTGACCAGAGAAGCTTCTGCAGCTCTGCTATATTTATCCTCCATTCTGGGTTTGCAGGAGGTGGGCACCATAACCAATTGGAATAAAGCTGACTCCCCTGCTATGACCATTTCCTGTGAAGTGTGGCATATTTCTGACCCAGAATGCACTGCTCTCCTAAAAATCAAGCTGGAGAAATTCTCTCTTTGGTGTGTGTGTCTGTGTAATTCACCCCAGAGGTGTGGCTAACATCTGACTACACGCCCCTTCTAGCCCTTCTCCTAATCTAATTAGAGAGCCTTCCATCTAGCCAGGGATCAAGGAAGTGGGGACTGCTCTGAGTCTTATCACATCTGTTCTACTGTATTAGAAGTCCAGCTTTTCCACCCTTCCTCTCCATGGTTTCTCTCTGAAGCAAATATACTTAGCTGTATTGTTTCAGCCCCAGGCCTCTTCACATCTACTCAGGGGGCAGCTTTGTGCAGGCTGTAAAAGGATATCAAAACAAAAGAGGCTGCTACAGAGCTGCTTTGGATAGTAAGTTCTAAAACTAATTTCCTGTAATAGTTATAATAAATCCAACATTGGCAAGTTGTTGGGTTTATTGTAACTAACATTTTGATACTTTTAATGATATGTCTAGCTAGCTCCAATCAAAAGTTAGCCTTTATTAAGGTTAAGAAAGCCTTCCCATGGTAGCCTATGGGGTTAGCAGCACTACAATATGGAAAATAACTTTGGCTGTTTTTCCTTACAAGGGCATGTAGAACAAATGTTATATTCTTTCTGCTTTTTATAACAATACACCATGCCTTTAATGCGCATACGGCAGACCTTAGGGGTGACTTAAATGTAACAAAGGGGTATTTTTGGACTTCTGAAGTATGTTTAATTCCAAAGTTGGATTTGAACCTAGTTTTATTTTAAAACCAGCCTGAAGTCAGGCCTGACTTTAAAACAGTGCGCACTTGAGTGCATTAACTCCACTGGGGGCCCTAAACCTACATGCCCTACCATACACCAGGGACTTACAGGTAGGGTGTCTTGGCCAATTAGTGCTATACCAATTACCATGCACCTTTAGAGGACAGAACCCTGGCCTGGTTTGCGGAGCCCAGTGCACTTCCAGAGTCTTTAACCACCAGCATCAGTCAAATAATGGGGGTGATCAGGGCAAAAAGGATGACTTTCCTACAGTTGGTTCTAGTCCAGTCTGTGACTTCAGACATGAAGTTGAAGAACTTTGTCTGGGGGTGGGAGGTATCTCTTCAGCATGCGAGATGATGCTGAGTCCATGGGCTTGGACAACGTTGACGAGTGTGGGTTATGCAGATGCTGAAAAGCGTGGGGCTGAATGTGGAGGCCCGAAGATCTTGCAGATAAATAAGTGCTCCATTACAGCCCACCTGTGGCCACAACTGATAAATGCCAGAGGATATCCCATGATGTGTCTATAAGATGTCATGAGATTCCCAGATATAATAACCAGTACTGCCCATGAGAAGAAGAATGCCGGAGATGAGGCAAAGTGAGGAGCATTGAGAAGTGGAAGGGTACCATGCAATAAAGATGCTGTGCGAAAAGGTAGGCTCCCAACAAGTGTGAAAAGGAAAAGGCCCCTACATGGTATAAAAAAGGAAGGTGATGGAGGAAAGCTAGTGACTTAGTACATGGTCTCTGAACGGACAGGCTACATATACACTGGAAGCAGATATAAGACGAAAGAGCCTGCAGGATCAACCACGTGCAAACAGCACAGGAAAAGATGCCACGCTACAAAACAGATACATTCCCTCAAAAGAGCTTGGAAAGTAAATACTTGGTCTCCCTTTATACGGGAAAGAGATTGTTACGTTCTGCAGAAGGAACCTCTCAATTTTCTCAGGGCAAAGAGTGAAAATCTGGAGGCACAACCCTGCACAAATATTTTCACAGCGAGATATTTGAGGTACTGAAAGGCTTTCAAGTGCTAAAAGTATCAATTACACAGCTTTTACATGTAGTAAGAATCCAATATTACCTAACTACCATAATGACAGGTATTTTGTACATCAGACTAAAACCAGATTAGAGCCTGATGGAATTCACTTGAGAGAGGGTTATCTGGGCAATTGCCAAAAAGATTGTATCATATCCTTCAGTTTAATACTTTAATTAAATGCAATTTTTTTGCTACAGATACATATTTAAATTATACACATGCAAAACGAAGTGGGTGTAGCACACTGCTATGACATGGTTTACGTGTAAAATAGATTTAACTAGACATTTTTTGTAAACTTTCAATGCGGTCCTATTGGCAAAGAATAATTTCATCCTCTTAGAAGGGCTGTATAACAAATTCACTTTTTATCAGCAAAAAAGATAATATTAGGAAGCATGAAATGTGCAATCTCCAAGCTTAAGGGGTTATTTAAGGTTTTGCAGGTGGTACTCCATTCCGTCAAGGCAGCAGACGCATGAACTCTGCTGTATTGGTAGACCACAGCCAACATATTTAGAGATCTCCACCAGCCTGGCATAGACCTCTGTGCTTTCACAGGATCTGTGAAGGCATTGTAGGTTTGCTTAGCGGCTGTCATGTTTCATGAGGCTCCTCGGCAAACTTTTTTCTTTTTAAAACTTTTTTTTAAAACTTACTTTTTTTGTTTCTCTTTTCTGGGAGTCCAGAATAGGGGGGAAATAACAGTACGACAGAATGTCAGTCCTTAATAAAACAGACGATCTCAGGTGCTTAGACTGACAGCTCAAAGTCTGAGAGGCCATCGGCATAAGGTTTCTGCCAGCGAGGCGACCAGGGGCGAGCTCGCAAGAAGTTAATGGCTCGGCCGACTCTAAATAGTGTGAGCCAACAGTCAGTTTGGTGGAAAGGCTACTCTGCTACTTTTGTGAAAAAAGTAACGTGGCTGCCACACGCTAAATAACCCTTGTTTTCTTTGTAACATTGTTGACAGTGGCATACTTTGCAGACAGGCAGCATTTTGGTTGTGGTTGTTGCAATGCCGCAAAGTCTGAGTTATAAGATGAATGAAACATAGGAGCTTTTTTACAAGCCCCTTGTGCTGCTTTATTGTCACTTTTTTAATGCTTTTTTTATGCTGCCGCGGCACAGCCTACACAGCGCCACATTTACAAATTGGTGCAATGGCACCATTGCACCAGTTTGTAAAGCCTTGTGCCACAATATACCTTAGCAAGGTATAATGAATGCAAGGTAGGCGTTCCCATGGAAAAAGTCACACAAAACTGGCACAGTGAAATTGACTGCGACTTCACTGCATCAAAAATGTAATGCGTGCTCAGAGCAGGGGTTAAACCGACACAGGGCTTTTTAACATAGAAGCATTCTTTGCATTGCTGAAGTAGTCATTTTTTTAAGCTAGTCCAGCAATGCCTGAGTTTAATGCCACAGATGCATCAGAATTTGAGATGCATGTATGGAAACATGCGTCATGGAGCTCTGTATTGTAAATACAATGCATCCATGGCATCGTTAGGGGGTCGCATGGCAGAGCAAGAAATTTGACGCATCAGGCTTTTTAATCCATTTAATACACTCCCTGTGCTGAAAAAAATTATTGCTTTGCAATAGTGTTTGTACACCATAAATGTACTTTTGATAAACAACGAACACAAATAATCACATTCAATGCTTAAGGCAGCACTTTTGTGTGCCTTTTTTAAGCAAAGAGTATTCTAAATACTGAAAAAATAAACAAATTAGATACTAATAGTAATGAATTGCTTTTCGGTGCAGTATCTTTTCAGTGCAGAGCCTCTCATAATTACATTTGTTAGTCTATCTTGAGTGTTCAATAACATTGCTTAAACCAGCCAAGCAATCTTCCACCTGTTAAGTCCAAGAAGGCACACAAACACTCTGTAGTGCTTTAACACAGGAATACGAGGAGCCAAAATGGCGGCCGCGACGGACGCCTAAAGTGTGGGCTCCAACTCGAGCTCACGAAAAATATTCTGAGGGGCGCTCCCGGAGCGGCATTTGAAGCCCGAGGAGTCCAGCGGAACCGCCCGTGAACCCGAAGCGTAGTGAACGAACCAAGCGGCGCCGCCGCCGGAGATGCTGCAGGCGGTGCTGAGCAGAGGCCTTGGGCGCGTCAACAGCCGCGACCTCGAGTGGACCTCGGGAGCTGCGGAGGAGGGGGCGGTGCCGGAGGCCATCCGCTGTGCCAGCCGGGAGACACCGGCGTGAGGTAAGCGGGGCGGAGGGGTTCCCAGCGGGGAGAGCCAGAACTGCTCACGGCCTCTTTCCCCCTCCCCTCCCCCCTTCCTCCGACATCTGTGAACGCTGCGCTCCCCTCATCCCCCCGGGGGGCTGCCGCAGAGAAGACCGCGGGGCCGAGGACCGGATGCGCGCGTTGCTCCTCCTCGACTATCTCCCACTCGGGGGAGCAGCTTCGGAAACAAAGGAGAATCCAGTACAGTGCGTGCCTAGTGGAGCCGCGACGTGCCAGAAAACATGCACCCGGGCCCGGCGGTGATGCTGGTGAAGACGAGGGACAGCAACTTCCATACTGCCCACACTGGAATTCTTCTTCCCGCCTCCGTGGGGGCACTAGCACCACACCAGCTATGGGGTGGCTGAGCAGTCAGGGGAGACTGGGGACCCTCCCTTCTTTTCCCCACCATTTCTCGACGCCCCCCCTGCCCACGCCCATGGTTAAAATTGTATGGAAGAGCAGGGCATCGGGCGGGTTGGCTGGGGAAACCCAGGCCGGCAAAAATACCATCTCACCCTTGCTGCTGAACAACCCGGGGGAAGGTGACTGCCCAAGACCCAGGACACTCATTGGCGGCAGCGCTAAACATTTATCTGCTTGAAACTCACGCAGCTGCCGCCCAGCACGACTGCGGGGCAGCGCAGACGGACTTGGGCTGCGCCACAGAGAGGACCCACACACCGTGTGGCAGGTGCGTATTACAAGGAGAAACCGGCGTCCAAGCAATGTAGTGTCATAGCTCCCTGAACCACGAAAGTTGAACAACATAAATGTGCCAAGGCCAGGAAATCCAAATCTGCGAAAGGCCAAGAACGAACCACACCTGGACCGACACCAAATGATCAACAGCTAATGGCAACCTTACAGTCGTTATAAAGCACACTCGAAGCCCACTCTACACAATTTGAGAAAGTGCTGCAGGTGATCATGGACACTAAATCTTCTTTAGAAAACAGAATAGACACAGTATCACAAGACCTGAACCTACTTAGAGTAGATCACCGCAAACTAGCGGAGAGAGTGAAGACAACAGAAGATTTGTTAAACGAGCTGAACCCAATGGTCACGGACAATGAAAAACAAATCCAACGACTAGATGCTGAGGTGAAGGTCCTATGGTGACACGCTGAAGAAGCAGAAGGAAGATCCCGGCTCAATAATGTACGCTTTCTAGGGTTTCCTGAGAAACTGGCAGAGCAGAGCACGGAAATATTCTTGGAGCAATGGCTAATCAAAGAAGTGCTAAAAGGTGCCCGATCGAAGTTCTTCTCTGTGGAAAGGGCGCACAGAGTTCCGGGGAGGCAACCGGCTCCAGGCCAACCACCCAGACCACTGATAGCAAGATTCTTGAACTATAGAGACCGCAATATAATATTACAGCAGTTCCATAGCAAAAGCCCATTCCGATACGAGGACTCCGTCATTAATGCCTACCCAGACTTTACTCAGGAGGTATAAAGACAGCACAACTCCTATGTGAAAATCAACAACGCCTCCGGGAGCACAATATTAAATACGCCATTATGTTTCCTGCTAAACTAAGAGTGATAACAGACGATCGTACCCATGTGTTCACCTCCCCAGAAGACGGTGTGATGTGGTTGCACGCCAAAGTGCTGGCACAATCCAAAGAAGGCACGGGCGAAGAAGGAAACGATCAAAGGGACAACCCACTGTAAAACAAGCAGCAGATGAAAGGGCAAAGGTATTGAAAGAAACATCCCTACACACACAAAATTCTTTTGAGGCATTACGAGCGGATCCCATCGACCACACAGATTCCGACTTGATCAGCTCGGACTCCACGATAACAGAGGTGTTCATGGGTCTGAAGCTCACCCCCAGATCTGCGGATGCACTGTGAATGCAAGATGCGAGACAAGTACTTAATCTGGACTGAGTAATAAGCCGAAGGGTGGCAAAGGACAACTGTGAGGAAAGCCACACAGAGGACGCAGTTATCAGCGATGAGTATCGTTTGAACAATTTTTCTTTTTTTTCTACAATAATGATTAATGACATTGATCATGTGGTATGGGAGAGACTAACACTCCGGGAGCGCCCATACGTATACACAGATTACATCTGTGGAAGGATGTGAGCCCCTTAGAAGAGCCACATCCGGTTGTCAAAATAGCTCCCCTAAAAGTATTCACATGGATACAGGTTTTCTTAAGTAGAAGTGTGTTGTGTAATTCGTTACAAGTTCATAGGAGAGCGAGGGAATTAGATGTGGCGGGTGAGGGGGCGGGAGAGTGTTAAGTTGCATATTATAGGTTAAGATAGAACACAAGAAACATTGCTGCAGCGGTTGGTCTTAATTATACATTTGAAGGAGATGGTGTGGGTCCTGACTGGTATTGAAAACTGGAGTGCGTCACATGTAGGTGCATCACACAATGTTACATGGCTCAAACTGCAAATCATACCACACATGACTATGAAAAAGTCATGTGGAATGTGAGGGGACTAGGTGCACCAAGCAAACGATCTCGAGTATACGCCCGCCTCAGACCTCAGGGAGTATAGATCGCCATTCTACAAGAAACACACCTACTGGAGTCTGATTTACAAGAGATGCGTGGGAAATGGGGAGGACAGATTATAGGCACAACATACTCAGCTTTTGCTAGAGGAGTACTGGTGTGGAAAGCAGGCGGCGTCCCATATGTCCAAACCACACATAGGATAGATCAAGGGGGTAGATACGTGGTAATAGAGGGACAATTAGATGGGAGACAACTAACGATAATTGGGATCTATGCCCCCAATAGTGCGATAGCTGAGTTCCTGGGCACACTTACTCCAGCATTATTAATAAACCTCGAAGCCCCGGCCATCTGGGGTGGAGACTTCAATAGCACACCAGATGTGTTATTGGATAGGTCAGACACACACCCGAGAGGATGGACAAATAGAAGCGCCAGGGGCCCATTGCTGACATGGGCGGGCAACATGAGACTAGACGATGTATGGCGCATGAAATACCCATAGCAGAGGGAATACTCATTCTACTCAATACCCACAAAGTACACACCAGAATAGATATAATATGGGGAACCCTTGACATATGCTCTCTGATTAAAAGGACAGAATACTTGGCCAAGACACTGTCAGATCACTCGCTGCTGAGATTAACCCTGAATTGGGGCAGGAGACGCTCAGCAATCCCTGCCTGGCGTTTGCAGATGGAGGCTCTCCAGGATCAGGCATTCGTAGAAGGATTGAATACAAAAGAGAAAACAGTACTGGAAAATTAACAAGGACACCACAGACAAAAGAGCGGTAGAGTGGGACGCACACAAGGCTGTAGTTAGAGGGCATTGTATTTCATCCACCTGGGGAGTGAGGCACACCCTCCACGTGGAGGTCAGCAAACTGGAAAAGGAACTGAGAGTATTGGAAATTGCAGTGGCACAAAATGAGACACCATACTCAGCGCTTAAAGAGGCGCGTACAAAATACACTGAAGCGGATTCATGACTCCGCCGACACGATTACAAATATCATCTGATGTGCTTACAAACAAAGGGAGACAGATCGGGAAGGCTGCTGGCGTGGCTCCTTTGTAAGAACCGTCAGCAGACCCCCATAGGGACTATAAGGCTAGATGGAGGCAAAACGGCCACCACTCAAGAAGAGATTAATGGGGCGTTCAAGGAATATTACACAAACCTCGACACCAGACGCACAGTATGTACTGCCCAACAACTAGAATCCTTTCTGGCAGAGTCACCTTTGGCACAACTGTCGCTGGCGGATGGTGAGACGCTGGAGGCTCCTTTGAGAATGGAAAAATTGGAGTTAGCTCTAGCGCAGATGTCTAGGAACAGAGCGCCAGGAATAGATGGCCTCCCAGTTGAATACTACTCTACTTGCTCGAAATACTTAAAACCTCACTTGTTGAAAGTATTCGAGGAGGCATGGACCTGCAAGCTATTGCCTCCAACACAGAGAGAGGCAATGATAGTGGTTCTCCCTAAGCAAGGTCGTGACCCCACTGACGTTAAATCTTATAGACCACTCTCGCTTCTAAATCTCGATTGCAAAATCCTAGGTAAAATACTAGCTAACAGGATAGCTCCCATTATACACACCTTGATACATGACGACCAGAACGGATTTATTCCACAACGTAATACATTCTTAAACATTCGCAGGTTGTTGAGTGTTATGGGAGATACCCCTCCGGATGCGCACGATGAAGTGGTATTATTATTAGATATTGAAAAGGCATTCGATACACTGGGATGGGACTTTCTGTTTGCCACTATGCAGAGTATGGGAATTGGCCCTAACTACATACAATGGGTACAGACACTGTACGCCAATTCCCAAGCTAGGGTGAAAACGGGAGGTGTTATATCCGATAGCTTCCCGATCACCAGAGGCACTAGGAAGGGATGCCCCCTCTCTCCCTTACTATTTGCTATAGCGATGGAGCCATTGGTGACTTGATTACGAGCAATGAAAGATAGATGGGGAATACTCAGGAGTGGGCTACACCACATTATATCATTATATGCAGATGATGCCCTAATATATGTGCGGAAGGGAAATTAGGTGATACCCTTAGTGATCTCACTCTTGACTGAATATGGGGAGATATCAGGTTTGGTGGTAAATTGGGAAAAAACATGTGTGTTTCCACTAACTGTCTGGTCTCCGATGAGAAAAGAAACTGCCCCCAGAGGACGCCTGAAGTGGTGTTTCGATACATTTAAATATCTGGGGATCCACATGTACCATAGAACCGAGGATCTCAGAGATGGAAACCTGGGGCGCACACTAGGCTCTATGAAAGGGTCGCTGCGTTTCTGGTATAAATTGTCACTATCACTCCTGGGAGGGTGGCGGTGGCAAACATGCTGCTACTGCCCTGGCTGGTATATTACTTTGTGGCATTACCAGTCAAAGTCGGCAAAAGCTTTTTCTGGGATTTGAACTCAGTTCTACTGCAGCTTATATGGGGAGGGGACAGAGCACGTCGCACTTACCACACTGCAGCATCCAATTAACGAGGGAGGTTTGGGCGCCCACAATTTCGAACTCTACTACGCTGCTGCACAGTTACAGTGGATACTGAACTGGATAGACAGACCCACACTGGCAGAATACGCATGGGTGATGGCGCAGTTGCATGGAGTGCCATTGGACACATGGCTAACAAACAAAACAGCGAAAAGGGAATCTGACAATCGTTTAATGGTAGTAGCACACACATGTTGGAAGAGATACATACAAAAAGGTCGCAGGGTATGCCCCTGTTCTCCACTTATCCCCCTGGGACTGATTCCTGGATGGGCTAACGTGGCTAGAACACACTAGCTTACGGCTTGGACGGAGGCGGGTATTCTGAAGATAGGAGACTGCTTTGAAGAGGGGAGACTAATGACATTTGAATCCATACAAGCCCTTACGTCAGGGAATCCAGGGCAATTTATAGCTTATTATGCTATATGCCACTTAATCAAAAAGACATGGGTGGCTGGCGACCAAGAACCAGAGATCTCCCCCACACTACATCATATGCTGCAATATGATAATCAAATAAAAGTTGTAACAAACTTATATAAAATTCTGAATAAACCCCCTGAACCTAATTTGGAGAATGTAAGAGAAAGATGGAACATAGTACTGCCGAATCCGATATCGCAAGAGGATTGGTCGAAAGTACTATACCATACTCGGGGGTATCGAGAAATCTTAGATTTCGCTATACTCAGTTCATCTTCACACACCAAACATACCTATCACCAGCTAGGATTAAACGCATGTTTCCTGGATTGGACCCAGCCTGCCCTCGATGTAATGCCCCACTGGCACACTTTTACCATATGGTCTAGGAGTGTGATCAGGTGAAAAGGGAGTGGAGTGGAGTAGTAGAAGAAGTTTCAGAATTGACGGGTCATATATTTGCAGTGGACCCCAAATCCTGTCTGATGGGGCTGAGAACAAGAGAAAAGAAACATAGACACTTACATAAATTTGCAGAATTAGCGTACGTAATGTACAAAAGATTGATAGCCATGAACTGGAAAGCGTCCAGAGCACCAGATTTGAAAGCATGGCGCGCCCTGACACTGCGCTGGACCCACACAGTATACCAGGTACTACGAAAAGTATCAGGGGAGGGACAACCACCCACAGGATGCGAAACCTGGGAAACATTAGTAACCAAACTAGAGGCTAAGAATGATGAGCGACCACCATGAACTGGACAACAATACAGTACCAGAAATAAGATAGACCCTGACCACCTCTAACATAACATAAAAAAGCGGACGAGCCGCGCCATGCTAGGAGAGAGTACATCCACACCCATAAACTGTTGGTCTCCACAGCGGAAATCACGTGATGAGTAAATAACCAGAACATGAACAATAAGTACTGCCACACTACACACCAAAAAAGACACCACTTAAGACACCCCCACCATCACAAACAGAACATGTAACAGCAGGCAAGAACGGAGCCAAGTGGTTGAATAATTAAATAATGCAAGTATTACACTGCAAGACCCAGTGACCAACCCCAGCAGACAAATATACTGAGAGATGCAACAAGACCCAATTTGTTTTGTTTTTGTTTTCCCTGAATGTAAACGTTATAGCTGATCAATCGAATCCTACTATTGAATGCACAGAATTATTGTATCATGATCTGCAACGAAAATGTAATAAAACATTTTTAAAAAAACAGCGGAAAACACCAAATTCTGACCTAGTGCAAAAGCAGTCCAAACAATAGGAAAATGCATATGGACAGTGGTGTGACATTACATAATGCCCAATATCTACTTTATGAAGAGAAGCATTTTGGTACTGCACATTATAGAGTTCTAAATACATTTCATCCAAAATGAACAAAAGTGAAAGCCCAATATCCACACTTCATAGTTCCTCTTATCTCTCATAAGTGACAGTGGATGGCCACTGAAGCCATGGGTGATGATAACGCACTGAGAACATTTTAAAATGTGCCTACCTGTCTTGGTATAACTACCTGCTTTAGCCATGTTTTCTTATTTATTCTAACACTGCCCACAGGATAAGTATATCTCTAATAATGTTGAGGTGTGCTGCATTTGTGAATTGAGATGTGAAGCTGTGAATTAGTTTGGCTAGACACCTGCATTTATTTGTGAGCATTCTGACATGGGATTGATACTATAAATTTTCACTCTGATATTCAGAGACCTTGCATTCACCGATGATTTCTAGATTCGCCTAGTCAGTCAAGTCTGTGATTTACCGACTATTCCTTTTTCTTTTATCCACAAACACTTTAATATTCTAACAAACAAGGAGTTGTATTTATTTCGCAATTAGCATAGCCTAGCTAACAGGGAGGTAACATAGGGCGTACAACAAGACCTAAATGAGAACAGGAAGCATCATCAAGCAGTCCTTCAGGTGGTTCCAACAATGTCTTATGAACCTGCATCAGGTCATACATAGGAGCAAAGTAGAGCCACTGAAGGCAGGTGGCCTGCCTCACATATTCTTCTTGCTCTACAGAACAGATATCAAGAGATTAATTTTAATCTTAAGTGAACACACATAGACAATGCTAAAACCAACACAGCTGATATCAAGATATACTATTAAGTCATGGAGCAGTCAGGTAACTGCTACAAAAGTCTATAAATTTATAATTAAATATGGAGTGGGAAAGCCACAGTCTTGAAGTGAGCTGAGCTTGAGCTCCCACAAGGCCAAATCAATCTTAATTCTAACCATAGGGTACTTTTTTTTATATTTCAGCAACAGACAATACAATACATGGTACATATGATAAAAATCCATGAGTTATTAAAGGATAAAAAATAATAGCAAACATCAATAGCAAAGTCATAGTTGAATGTCACTAGATCAGGACAGCAGTATTTTGACCCTTGAAAACCATCATTACCGAGGGATTACACTGTCCATAACTTTCTCAAAATTATAGAGAACTGACAATTTTTCATTCTATCTGGGACAGCGGACCAGGGTTCTTACCATAGCACAATATAATCAAGCATATCACCACAATTGCACAGAATATTGCTTCGAAGGTGAGATCATTATGATCAACATATGGTAAAATAACAAGAATCTGGACATCACAGAGTTAAACACAAGGAACAAGTTACACATTATCTGGTAGAGACTATGGTGGTAATTACAGCCCTGGCGGTTGGTGTTAAAGCGGCGGTAAAACCGCCAACAGGCCGGCGGAAAAAAAAGGGAATCACAACCGTGTCGGAAACTGCCAACATAGACAGCCACTTTAACACTACGACCGCCACGGCGGTACAAACAAACAGCATGGCCGTCACCGCCAACAGACAAGCGGAGGACAATGTACCGCCCACAGTATCACAACGTACCAATCCGCCACCTTTTCTGGGGCGAATGCACTGCAAACAAAAACACGGCGGAAACAGGACTCCGAAGGGAAAACGATCACCTCTACACAACCCACGAGGAACCAGGACGCCATGGAACCAGAGCTGCAAATTCTCCCTGCCCTTATCTTCTTGCTCCTCTACCAGGAGCACGAACGCCGGCGGCAAAGACCACAGTGAGTACTGCACCTACGCCACAGGGGAGGGGGAGGGAAAAAACAGGGACACACGCAACACGCAACACCCCCACCCCCACCCTCACCCACTACAACACACATACTAATACATACTGATACATCACAGTTACACCCCGCAAACCCCCCGGAAGAATGCAAAGACAAAAGGAAATGAGTGTAACCATTGTAATATGTTAAAATCCAGTACGCAAAAATATATATACACTATTAACAAATATATACACCAAGAATAGTAGTCCAGGTATTGCTCCATTGAAGTCCGTGGAACACTGGGCCCACACTGTATGGGCGAGGCCCACACTCAAACCCGAACATGGCGGAGAGAACACTGCAGGGGCATCAGATAGCAATAAAACAGGCCCCTCAGGGGGAAGGGAAAGGGGGGGCACCTCAGCCGGTTGAATGCACGACGCCAAACCCACGAGGGGGCCCCATGCCCACTGTTCAATCCTGGGGAGTGCAAAGCCACAGTCTCTCAAGTCTCTACAGTGGGTGGTTTGCCCACTGTTCAATCCTGGGGAGTGCAAAGCCACAGTCTCTCAAGTCTCTACAGTGGGTGGTTTGCCCACTGTGCAATCCTGGGGAGTGCGAAGCCATAGTCTCTCAAGTCTCTACAGTGGGTGGGTTGCCCACTGCATTATCCTGGGGAGTGCAAAGCCACAGTCTCTCAAGTCTCTAAAGTGGGTGGTTTGCCCACTGCTGCATCCTGGGGAGTGCAAAGCCACAGTCTCTCAAGTCTCTATAGTGGGTGGTTTGCCCACTGTGCAATCCTGGGGAGTGCAAAGCCACAGTCTCTCAAGTCTCTACAGTGGGTGGTTAGCTCACTGCATTATTCTGGGGAGTGCAAAGCCACAGTCTCTGAAGTCTCCACAGTGGGTTCTTTGCCCACTGCTGCATCCTAGGGTGTGCAAAGCCACAGTCTCGCAAGTCTCTACAGTGGGTGGTTTGCCCACTGCTGCACCCTGGGGATTGCAAAGCCACAGTCTCTCAAGTGGATGCCTTTCTCCACTGGTTTTGGAGGGGGCTTTGTGCCCAGAGTGCTTTATCCTGCCAAGGACTGAGGTAGTGGATGTAAATCGCCACTGGTTCTGGAGGGGGCCTGGTGCCCAGAGTGCTTCATCCTGCCAAGGACTGAGGTAGTGGATGTCTTTCTCCACTGGTTCTGGAGGGGGCTTTGTGCCCAGAGTGCTTCATCCTGTCAAGGACTGAGGTAGTGGATGTCTTTCTCCACTGGTTCTGGTGGGGGCTTTGTGCCCAGAGTGCTTCATCCTGCCAAGGACTGAGGTAGTGGATGTCTTTCTCCAGTGGTTCTGGAGGGGGCCTGGTGCCCAGACTGCTTCATCCTGCCAAGGACTGAGGTAGTGGATGTCTTTCTCCACTGATTCTGGAGGGGGCCTGGAGCCCAGAGTGCTTTATCCTGCCAAGGACTGAGGTATTGGATGTCTTTCTCCACTGATTCTGGAGGGGGCCTGGAGCCCAGAGTGCTTCATCCTGCCAAGGACTGAGGTAGTGGATGTCTTTCTCCATTGGTTCTGTTCTGGAGGGGGCTTGTGCCCAGAGTACTTCATCCTGCCAAGGACTGAGGTAGTGGATGTACATCTCCACTGGTTCTGGGGGCCTGGTGCCCAGAGTGCTTCAACCTGTCAAGGACTAAGGTAGTGGATGTATATCTCCACTGGTTCTGGAGGGGGCTTTGCGCCCAGAGTGCTTCACCTTGCCAAGGACTGAGGTAGTGGATGTCTTTCTCCACTGGTTCTGGAGGGGGCTTTGTGCCCAGAGTGCTTCATCCTGCCAAGGGCTGAGGTAGTGGATGCCTGTCTCCACTGGTTCTGGAGGGGGCTTTGTGCCCAGAGTGCTTCATCCTGCTCGTGACGGACTCAGTAGCGTCAGTCCCCTTGACGCTCATGGGCCAGCGGTGCTTGTTGCGGCGGTGTCCTTGGCAGCTGTGCTTGTGGCGGCAGTGTCCTGTTCAGCCGTGCTTGTGGCGGCGGTGTCCTGTTCAGCCGTGCTTGTGGCGGCGGTGTCCTATTCAGCGGTGCTTGTGGCATCAGTGTCCTGTTCAGCGTTGCTTGTGGCGGTGGTGTCCTGTTCAGCAGTGCGTGTTGCAGTGGGATCCTTGGCAGTGACTCAGCTGCTGGTGGTCCTGTCTGGCCCAGCGGGCTGGTGCTGGCGGTCCTTTATGGCCCAGCGGGGCTGGTGCTGGCGGTCCTGTCTGGCCCAGCGGGGCTGGTGCTGGCGGTGGCCTCCTGGGCAGCGGGGATGATGGCGGTGGCCTCCTGGGCAGCGGGGCTGGTGCTGGCGGTGGCCTCCTGGGCAGCGGGGCTGGTGCTGGCGTGGCCTCCTGGGCAGCGGGGATGATGGCGGTGGCCTCCTGGGCAGCAGGGCTGGTGCTGGCGGTGGGCTCCTGGGCAGCGGGGATGATGGCCGTCTTCTCCGCTGTGCTGCTCTTCCCAGACTTGCTGAGTTTCTTGTGGCCCTTCCCCACCTTGGAAGGTGTCGCAGCTGACTCCACACTCCCACCTGTACCCCTGGGAACGGCTTTGGTGGCTGGAGTCTTCCCCCTCTCCCTCCGGACACTGGCCAACTTTTGATGCTTGACAGGTGGGGGACTGTCCGTGCTGTGGCTCCGTGTCACACTGGCTGCCCTGCTGCCCGGTGCACTCCAGAATCCGGTGACTACAGGCACCACTGGTCCCGGAGATGTTGTGGCTGAGGTGCTAGGTTGGGACCTGGAGAGTCGGGCCCTAAGAGACTGACGGGGTCGGGGAGGTGAGGGAAAGAGGTCAAGGATGGCCTGGAAAAGTTTCTTGGGAACACTGGGACTGGTAGCTGGAGGGGGTTTGGGAGTGGAGGAAGAGGATGTGGTTGTAGGAGGTGTTCGTTTGGTGACTTTAGGTGAAGGTGCATGCGCTGTAGGCTGTCGTGAGGTGGATGGCTGTTGGGTGGGTGTGTGCCTGCGTTTGTGTATCTTGGGAGGTGGTGTCACAGACACACTGGGAGAGGACACAGGGGACGTGTGAATGGTAGTGGTGGTGGTGACTGCACGTGAGCGGGGTGTGGTGGTGTGTGTGCTGGTGATGGAAGTAGTGGCTGTAGATGTAGTGCATGCAGGTGTGAGTGGAGACGAGACTGGGAGGGAGGAGGGAGACGAGGAGGAGGGGGACACAGTGGAGGCAGTGGATGTTGGTGTGTCCTCATGTGTGTGATGCTTGCTTGAGTGCCTGTGCGATGTGTGGTGCTTATGTTTGCCTGAGCTTCCCTTGTGTGTTGAGGTGTGTGCATGCTGGTTTAATGGTGTGCTTGGGATAGGCTGAGGTACAGGGGATTGGGTCTGGGTGGAGGAAGTTGGAGGGGGGAGGCTAGAGACAGGGACAATAGCTGCCATCAGTGCCGAGGCCAGAGTCTGAAAAGCTCGCTGAAGGGCTGCCTGACCAGAACGAATGCCCTCCAGGAATGCACTTGTTTGTTGCAACTGCCTCTCTACACCCTGGATGGCATTCAAAATGGTAGACTGCCCAACAGTGAGGGACCTGAGGAGGTCAATGGCCTCCTCACTGAGAGCAGCAGGGGTGACTGGGGCAGGGCCTGAGGTGCCTCGGGTGAAGGTGATGCCAACCCTCCTGTGTGAGCGGGTGCGGGGCAAAGGCTGAGGAGCTGCTGGGAGGGCGGTGCTGATACAGGGGTGGCGGCTGTACCTGTAGATGCGGGGGGCACAAATGTGGCCTCTACCACAAGGGAGCTCCCATCAGAGGATGAGTCCGTATCACTGGTGTCAGCTCCTGTCCACGCTGTGGAGCTCCCCTCGCCCTCTGTCCCACTGGTGAATTCCGAGTCTGTAGTCTCGCCCTCCAGGGCCTTGTGGGATGCAGCTCCCTCCTGCTCCAGTGCCATTGCTCCTCCGCCTGATGATGCTAACGCACACAAGAACATAGAGACCACAAAAAGGGGGGGAACGACATGTTGAGCGCATGCATTACCGCTACCGTTGGCAGACACGACAGACATAGAAGCCCCCTGCACTACGCCGCGCACTTGGGGTCCACTGTTCAATCCCTGGGACATGGCCTACAGGGCTATGGCCAACATCTGCACACATGGATGTCACAGGAGCCTGACTAGGTGTACTTGGCACTGTACACAGGTGGGGTGCCACAGGGTCTGCCAGAACAAGGGGACATAACTAGCACACTTGCCCAGGCCTAGGGAAACCCACAGCCCACCTCCCCCACCCAGACACCTCCACTGCGCGCAAAATCAGCTGAATGAGAGTGTACTCACCCCCTTGTGGCTGCTGTGATGCCCTCAAACACCCATCCAACTCTGGGTACGCCACCACCAGGATCCTGAACATCAGAGGGTCATGGTGCGACGGGCACCCCTCCCACGTTGGGAGGCCATCCCCAGCTGGGCCTCCGCCGTCTTCTTGCTCCAGCGGCGAATGTCCTCCCATATCTTATGGCAGTGGGTGCTCTGTCTGTGATAGACCCCCAAGGTCCGGACGTCCTTGGCGATGGCACGCAAGATGTCCTTCTTCTGGTGGGCGCTGACCTACATGAATTGTACAGGGGAAAAAGGAAAGTTATTACCAACTGCACCGTCACAGTCATTGGCCCCCATCCCTACCCTTGCCATGTGGCACATGCACTCACCGTTGTTTCATGCAGGCCTTAATCCCCCCCCATCTTTCATCCACCCCACTCCACACAGGCATAGCCTATACAGCATGCTCCCAGTGTACTTACCTGTTTGTCTGGAGGACCGTAGAGTAGCGTGTACTGGGGGAGGACCCCATCCACGAGTTTCTCCAACTCCTCCGATGTGAAGGCAGGGGCCCTTTCCCCAGACGCACGAGCCATTGTCTCTTCCAGACTGAGGTCACAGCAGCACTTGCAGTGTAGGTAATCTCCTGTCGAAGATCAGGTATCGAGTGATTGAACAGATAGAAAATGGCGGTCACGTCCGTGGCGGTGCATACCGTCACCGCCGGCGTACATCTTCATTGGCTCCTGGGACCTATAGGGTCCAATGTTAACCAATGCAGAATTGTGCCGCGGTCTGCAACCGCCTACTGCGACGGTGTACAACGGCAGCGCAGTTACCTCACATCCGATTGTCCCACTTTACAGGTCAGGCAGCCGCCATTTCAGGGGCCCACATGGCTTCATTTTTAACTGTGTCACACATACCTAGGCCTTGCCTCAACACTCATACAGGCCAAATTTCGGATTATGATTCGTGTTCTGTGTAAGCTGTGGGTACGCACCTCTGAGTTGGTTGACTCTGTGCTCGCTGTTGTCCATCATAGGCACCGTCTGCTGGGACATGTGAGGAAATGGCGGCATCCTCTGGTGTACAGACCGCTGGTGGACCTGTCAACAATGGAGGAAAGACATGTGATCATCACCTACAGGCTTGATTGTGCCACAATGCTGGAACTGTGTGCCCAGCTGGAGCCAGACCTGATATCAGCTATCCGCCATCCCACATGAATCCCCCCTCAAGTGCAGGTGCTGTCAGTACTCCATTTCCTTGCAAGTGGGTCATTTCAAACAACAGTGGCCATAGCATCAGGGATGTCCCAGCCTATGTTTTCCAACGTGTTGTCCAGAGAGTTGTCTGCCCTGCTGAAACACAGCTTTATCCCCCTCATCTTCTCCATCACTGTCATCCATCCCCTGAGATCCCACGGGTGGCAGTGCAGCATCCTCCTCTTCCAATAGTGGAACATGTTTCCTCAGAGCCAAATTATGGAGCATGCAGCAGGCCACTGCAATCTGACACACCTTGTCAGGGGCATAGCACAGTGATCAACCGGACATGTGCAGGCAGCAGAATCTGGCCTTCAGGAGCCCAATGGTCCACTCAATCACCTTTCGTGTGAGGCCAAGGGCATCATTAAACCAGTTTTCTGCATCTTTCCTGGGATTTCTCACAGGTGTCAGGAGCCACTGAATCACCTGGGAAGAGGGGTAAAAGTTAGTTCAAAACACACTTCACTGCAATGCAAATAAGCTGACAGTCAGGTATGACTGAAAACAGTGTCATACACACCCACCTATTAGCCAGGCTCTCACCCCCTATAGTTGTGTCATCATGTGTGGCACACTGCTGTTCCTCAGTATGTAGGCATCATGGACAGATCCAGGGAATCGTGCAGCCACCTGTGAGATATACTGATCTGCAAAACAGACCATCTGCACATTAAGTGAGGGATCGTTTTTGCGATTTCTGTAACCTATTCATAGGCTCTGGGGGCATTAGGCTATGTGGGTGCCGTCTATGGCACCATTCACATGTGGTATGTTGGCCATGGCATAATAATTTCACTTGATAGTAGTGAGAGTAGGGCTTTGGGGAAACCGGATGTAACTCTGCATGTGTTGTAAGAAGCCACGCATGAAATTAGTTAGAATGTTGCTGAATATTGGCTATGACACACCGGATGCCATGCCCACTGTCACCTGAAATGACCTAGTCGCAAAGAAATGTAGGACTGGTAGTACCTGCAATGTTGGAGGGATAGCATGGGGGTTTCTTATTGCAGGCATGAGATCAGGCTCCAATTGGGAACACAGCTCACAGATTGTGTAACGGTTCAGGCGATAATTGATGATGATGTGGCTCTCCTCCATGGTAACCAGATCAACCAGGGGTCTGTAGACAGATGGAGCCCTCCCTCTTCACATGGGTCGGAAGCTATGGGAAAAAAAGGTAGATACATGCTGTGTAGGTGTAATTACTCTCCATTCACTTCTCACATCCATTGCATGTGTATTCCACACACACTGCACAGTATCAGATTGGACGCTGGATCAAACCCAGAATGGGCAATGTCTTGTGATTGCTGTGGAAGGGACATTTAACAGTGTAGGCATACTTGCAACAATGATGTGGGTTTACGCATTTGTTATGTCACCTCTAGGTCTCTGACAGTAGAAGAAATGGTGCCATATACACTACCTCTGTCCTGTTTGGGTACACATTTTGTTCCTAAAATGGCTTCCTCCAGTCATACAGGTTGTGGAGAGTAGAAAGTGACATCATACCGCTGGCGTGTGTCATCATGGCGGTAGGAGGTGCACACCGCTGTGCAACTGCTCATTGGTCAACATCGGTGTCTATGGAAAACAGGGACCCCCTCAAGATCACCGCCGACAGTGAAGGTGCACACCACTGCGGTCTACACAGTCATTTTGGGTTGCCTATGCCACTTGACTCTTGCACCTCGAGATAGCCACTACTCCAATGCATGTGTTGGTGTGTCCTGACTCTGTTCCTAGAAAAGGCACGGGCTACAGGGGAACGGCCCCGGCCTTCACATCGGAGGAGTTGGAGAAGCTGGTGGATGTGGTCCTACCCCATATGCAAAGCTGGATGGGTGACCAGAGAACCAGGTGAGTGGTATTCATGTGTCCTATGAATGTGTGCCAATGCACTGGATGGTTGTGCGCATGACTGTAGAATGTGGGCATGGATAGGTGCAGTGTGCCAGGGTGTATGCATGTTGGTTCATGGATGACAGTCATTTTGCATGGTAAATTTGCAGGTGCTGTTGTATCCCATTTGTTAATGGTGCACCTCCACGCACAGCTACATTTTCATCTGTGTGTTACATGCAGGTTAGCGCCCATCAGAAGAAGGGATTCTGGCGAACCATCGCCAAAGAAGTGCGGACCCTGGGCATCTATAACAGGCGGAGCACCCACTGCAGGAAGCGGTGGGAGGACCTGAGACACTGGGCCCGGAAGACCGCAGAGGCCCAGCTGGGGACGGCCTTCCAGTGAGGAAGGGGTTCCCCTTCGGACCCTGACCCCCCTAATGGCCCGCATTCTGACAGTGCCCAATCCGGAGTTGGATGTGCGCTTAAAGGCAGCACAGCAGCCACAAGGGGGTGAGTACCACCACTGTTCAGATTGATTTTTGTGAAGAATAGCTGGGTGCAAAAGGGTGGTTGGCAAGTAGTGGCTGGGTGGTACACAGGTGTGTCCATGCAGGTGTCCCCCTCTCTGTCAGTGGGATTGCGAAGTCTGCTTGGAACAGGTCCCATCGGTGGGCTAGTGGGTATGATGTATGTCCTCTGAGACTAGACACATTGTGGTGGAACAGAATCCCTCGCCGTAGGGCCAACTCAACATATTTGGAGATGTAAGGAATGGATGGTAATGTAGTTGGCCAGTAAAGTGTAGGTAGGTCAGTGTAGTGTGGGAGCTAGACCACCAATCAGAGGTACCTACCTTGATGTAGTGGGTGATGTTGAGGGATAGTGTCTAGGATGGGTGGGAGTGCATTTGTGCCAACATGGCATCAATCAGGTATTTACAGCAGACTTCTTTTTTATTTAACCCCCCCACCTCTGTTCTTGTGTCCTTGTGTACATTAGCATCATCTGGCGAAGGGGCAGAGGCACCGGTGAGTGGGGATGCTGCTACCCACGGGACCAAGGAGGCTGAGACCACCAACGCCGAGGGAATCATTGAGATGGAGGGCGAGGGAGCACCATGGAAGAGGCAACTACCACTGCAGATAGTGACTCTGACAGCTCCTCCGATGGCAGTTCCCTGGTGGTGGCAGACCCTTCTGGGACCACTGGATCTACATCTTCTGCCACCCTCTGTAGCAGCACTGCCCTCCCAGTAGCTACCCCCAAGTTGCTCGTGCCAACTCACCCAGGAGGGCTTTGATGCAGGCTTTGATGCAGGCACCTCTTCCCCTGCCCCAGTCACTCCTGCTGCCCTCAATGAGGAGGCTATTGACCTCCTGAGAACCACCTCTGTAGGGCAGACAACCATTGTGAATGCTGTTCAGGGGCTGGCATCCCAGATGCAGTAATGCAATGTCTACCTGGAAGGCCTTCATGGTGCCATGTCTGGCCTACAGAGATCTTTTCAGGCTCTGGCCTCCTCTTGGATGGCTGCCAGTGTCCCTGTTTCTTCCGTCTCCCCTCCCACCTTCTCTGCTCCTTCCAGCACACCACTCCCTTCACCCATCCCAAGCACACATACAGACAAGCATGCACCCAAGACAACACACAGGAAGCTCAAAGAAGAACACAGGCACCACACATCCCACCACAAGCAGGCACACACCCAACATCCAAGTGCACAGAAAACAAGATCCACTTCCCCCACTGTGTCGTCCATCCCCTCCTCCCTGTCTGTCACCTCACCATGCACACCCACATGCTATGCACCCTGAGTCACTGCTCCTGCCGCCATTCTTACAGTCACCACGGCTGCTGACATCCACTCATGCACCCCAGACACCACACCCGCACTCACCACAACAACTTTTACAGACACTTGCAGCACAGTCACCAGACCTGCAGACACGCGCACAACATCCATCTACACTAGCTGCCTGTCTTCTCCCTCTGTTTCCCCCCTCCTCACAGTACACGCAAATGCACCCACTCATCCACGGAACAGCCATCCACCAAACATCAGCAGACGAAGCATGCACCTGCACGCCTACACCACATACTTTCACTCACTCAATCTCCACTCCCAAACTGGTCTACAAACCCCTCCATCTTTCCTTTCCTGTGTTGACCTTTTTGAACCCACTGGCCCACCCCCTCTTGTCCCTAAACACTCCATTGGCCTCACCAAATCCACTTCTTCCTTGTCAGAATCCTCCCCAGTTCTCCCTTCACAGTCTTGTGCCACTTCGCCAGGGAGGAAAAGAACATGTAGGAGGCAGGATCCCTCTCCCTCCCCCACCGACCAAGCCCACTCCCACTCCTTTCCAGGGCAAGCCCAAAACCCCACCCACTCCTAAATCTATGCCAAAGTAACCCCCTTCAAAGCCTGAGTGCCCACCCCACCACGCTCTACCCCTGCTCCCTTAGGTGCCTGCCTACCCCATTGTTGCCCCTTCCCTGTGGACGCCATGGTCGGGGTAGGAGTCAAGTGGGGGCCATGTGTCAACATCAGGGCAGTGCGCGCTCTACAGGCGACAAGAATGCAAAAACCCAGCAGTTTCAAGCTAACATAATTTATGCATTGTGATGATATGTGTAGGAGGCTGGCCTGGTGTGTAGTGGGTACCAAGGGGTACTTACACTCTGCACCAGGTCCAGGTATCCCTTATTAGTGTATAAGAGGTGTCTAGCAGCTTAGGCTGATAGAAAAGGTAGCTTAGCAGAGCAGCTTAGGCTGAACTAGGAGACATGCAAAGCTCCCACTATACCGCTAGTGTCATATGCACAATATCATAAGAAAACACAATACACAGATATACTAAAAATAAAGGTACTTTATTTTTATGACAATATGCCAAAAGTATCTCAGTGTGTACCCTCAGTATGAGGATAGCAAATATACACAAGATATATGTACACAATACCAAAAATATGCAGTAATAGCAATAGAAAGCAATGCAAGCAATGTACAGTCACAATAGATTGCAATGAGAGCACATAGGTATAGGGGCAACACAAACCATATACTCTAGAGGTGGAATGCGAACCACGAATGGACCCCAAACCTATGTGAGCTTGTAGACGGTCGCTGGGACTGTAAGAAAACAGTGAGGGTTAGGAAAGCAGCCCACCCCAAGACCCTGAAAAGTAGGTGTAAAGTGCACCTAAGTTCCCCAGAGAGCACAGAAGTTGTGATAGGGGAATTCTGCAAGGAAGACTAACACCAGCAATGCAACAACGATGGATTTCTGGACGAGAGTACCTGTGGAACAAGGGGACCAAGTCCAAGAGTCGCGACAAAGTCGAGATTGGGCAGATGCCCAGGAAATGCCAGCTGAGGGTGCAAAGAAGCTGCCACCGGATGGTAGAAGCTGTGGATTCTGCAAGAACGAAGAGGACTAGGAACTTCCCCTTTGGAGGATGGATGTCCCACGTCGTGAAGAAGCTTGCAGAGGTGTTCCCACGCAGAAAGACCGCAAACAAGCCTTGCTAGCTGCAAGGGTCTCAGTTAGGGTTTTTGGATGCTGCTGTTGCCCAGGAGGGACCAGGATATCGGCAATTGCGTGAGGAGACAGAGGGAGTGCCCAGCAAGACAAGGAGCCCTCTCAGAAGCAGGCAGCACCCGCAGAAGTGCCGGAACAGGCACTACAAAGAAGAGTGAACCGGAGCTCACCCGAAGTCACAAAAGAAGGTCCCACGACGCCGGAGGACAACTCAGGAGGTTGTGCACTGCGGGGAACCAGGCTTGGCTGTGCACCAAGGAAATCCTGGAAGAGTGCACAGGAGCCGGAGCAGCTGCAAATCACGCGGTACCCAGCAATGCAGTCTAGCGTGGTGAGGCAAGGACTTACCTCCACCAAACTTGGACTGAAGAGTAACTGGACTGTGGGAGTCACTTGGACAGAGTTGCTGAGTTCCAGGGACCGCGCTCGTCGTGCTGTGATGGGACCCAGAGGGCCGGTGATGCAGTCTTTTGGTGCCTGCGGTTGCAGGGGGAAGATTCCGTCGACCCACTGGAGATTTCTTCGGAGCTTCTAGTGCAGAGAGGAGGCAGACTACCCCCACAGCATGCACCACCAGGAAAACAGTCGAGAAGGCGGCTGGATCAGCGATACAAGGTTGCAGTAGTCGTCTTTGCTACTTTGTTGCAGTTTTGCAGGCGTCCAGAGCAGTCAGCGGTCGATTCCTTGGCAGAAGGTGAAAAGAGAGATGCAGAGGAACTCTGATGAGCTCTTGCATTCGTTATCTAAAGAATTCCCCAAAGCAGAGACCCTAAATAGCCAGAAAAGGAGGTTTGGCTACTTAGGAAGGAGGATAGGCTAGCAACACAGGTAAGAGCCTATCAGAAGGAGTCTCTGACGTCACCTGCTGGCACTGGCCACTCAGAGCAGTCCAGTGTACCAGCAGCACCTCTGTTTCCAAGATGGCAGAGGTCTGGAGCACACTGGAGGAGCTCTGGGCACCTCCCAGGGGAGGTGCAGGTCAGGGGAGTGGTCACTCCCCTTTCCTTTGTCCAGTTTTGCGCCAGAGCAGGGCTGGGGGATCCCTGAACTGGTGTAGACTGGCGTATGCAGAGATGGGCACCATCTGTGCCCATCAAAGCATTTCCAGAGGCTGGGGAGGCTACTCCTCCCCAGCCCTGGCACCTTTTTCCAAAGGGACAGGGTGTAACACCCTCTCTCTGAGGAAGTCCTTTGTTCTGCCTTCCTGGGCCAAGCCTGGCTGGACCCCAGGAGGGCAGAAACCTGTCTGAGGGGTTGGCAGCAGCAGCAGCTGCAGTGAAACCCCGGGAAAGGTAGTTTGGCAGTACCCGGGTCTGTGCTAGAGACTCGGGGGATCATGGAATTGTCTCCCCAATGCCAAAATGGCATTGGGGTGACAATTCCATGATCTTAGACATGTTACATGGCCATGTTCGGAGTTACCATTGTGACGCTGTACATAGGTGGTGACCTATGTACAGTACACGCGTGTAATGGTGTCCCCGCACTCACAAAGTCCGGGGAATTTGCCCTGAACAATGTGGGGGCACCTTGGCTAGTGCCAGGGTGCCCACACACTAAGTAACTTAGCACCCAACCTTCACCAGGTGAAGGTTAGACAAATAGGTGACTTATAAGTTACTTAAGTGCAGTGGTAAATGGCTGTGAAATAATGTGGGCATTATTTCACTTAGGCTGCAGTGGCAGGCCTGTGTAAGAATTGTCAGAGCTCCCTATGGGTGGCAAAAGAAATGCTGCTGCCCATAGGGATCTCCTGGAACCCCAATACCCTGGGTACCTCAGTACCATATACTAGGGAATTATAAGGGTGTTCCAGTATGCCAATGTGAATTGGTACAATTGGTCACTAGCCTGTTAGTGACAATTTGTAAAGAGAGAGCATAACCACTGAGGTTCTGGTTAGCAGAGCCTCAGTGAGACAGTTAGGCATCACACAGGGAACACATACATATAGGTCACAAACTTATGAGCACTGGGGTCCTGGCTAGCAGGGTCCCAGTGACACATAACAAACATACTGAAAACATAGGGTTTTCACTATGAGCACTGGGCCCTGGCTAGCAGGATCCCAGTGAGACAGTGAAAACACCCTGACATACACTCACAAACAGGCCAAAAGTGGGGGTAACAAGGCTAGAAAGAGGCTACTTTCTCACAATATGATGTTATTTAACCTTTTGCATTGCAGAGTTTAATCTTAAAGACTTATGTTTAGCATGCATATAAATACTGTTCACATGCTAAGTACTGCTGCAGGTTTCCAGACTGTGTCAGGGCGTGGTCCCCTTCCAGGGCCTTCTAGAAGCTTTCCCTGCAGCATGCCTTGGTGTGGTTTGTGGGCTGGGCCGAGACTTTATATAAGGGAGCCAGCCCTGCTCCACGTGCTCACTATTCAGGGGTCCCGGTGCAGAGCAGCAGCAACTTCCTGAGCTCCTGTTCCGGTGGCCTACTTTGATCTTCCAGGCCTCTGCCCTTCATTCGACATTGGTGATCCTTAATAAGGGCGGTAAGACGGAGGTTGGGCTGGGCCCCCGACCCCGTTATCGAGGACACTCGAATTCTTGGGCCTAATTCTTGCATGATAAACAAATTACTCTTGCGCGCGTGAACGTGCGCTTGGGCGTTTCTTGGCATTTGCATGATGTTATTTGAATCGGCAAGATGCGCGATTCTTTCCTTGTGCTTAATTCATGTTATTCATTGTGCGCTACCATTTCTTGGCAGGTACATGGTGGCATTCGAATCGGCAAGATGCGCGATTCTTTCCTCGTGCTTAATTCATGTTATTCATTGTGTGCTACCATTTCTTGGCAGTTACATGGTGGCCTTCGAATCGGCAAGACGTGCGATTCATTTTCTAGTGATTTAACCCTTGATATTCATTGTGCGCTACCATTCCTTGGCAGTTACATGGTGGCCTTCGAATCGGCAAGACACGCAATTCATTTCTAGTGATTTAACCCTTGATATTCATTGTGCGCTACCATTCCTTGGCAGTTACATGGTGGCCTTCGAATCGCCAAGACGCGTGATTCGTTTTCTAGTGATTTAACCCTTGATATTCTTTGCACGCTACCATTCCTTGGCATTTACATGGTGACATTTGAATCGGCAAGACGCGCGATTCTTTCCTCGTGCTTAATTCATGTTATTCATTGTGCGCTACCATTCCTTGGCATTTACATGGTGGCATTCGAATCGGCAAGACGCGCGATTCTTTCCTCGTGCTTAATTCATGTTATTCATTGTGCGCTACCATTCCTTGGCATTTACATGGTGGCATTCGAATCAGCAAGATGCGCGATTCTTTCCTCGTGCTTAATTCATGTTATTCATTGTGTGCTACCATTCCTTGGCATTTACATGGTGGCATTCGAATCGCCAAGACGCGCGATTCTTTCCTCATGCTTAATTCATGTTATTCATTGTGCGCTACCATTCCTTGGCATTTACATGGTGGCATTCGAATCGGCAAGACACGCAATTCTTTCCTCGTGCTTAATTCATGTTATTCATTGTGCACTACCATTCTAAGGCATTTACTTGGTAGTACTCGAGTTGACAAGTCGCGTGATTTATTCCTTGAATCTACGTTGTGTTATTCATGGTGCACATTCCTTCTATGGTGTTTACTACCTATGTGAAAATCTGCAATGTGCGCAATTCATGTTCCAACATTTTGAGAGAACAAAAGGACAGAGTTCTAGATGTAATGTTGTGGGTTCCTAATATGTATTCTCAAAAAGGATTCATAAGATGATTCAGAACTTATTCAGATTGTTTTCATGATTCTCATGCAATGGAAAGTACTTCAATTTGAAAGTTTCATTTAACCTCTCTTGATTCCCTCACAGGTATCCAGTCATCTTGAAGTCTAGTCTAGTCTTCTTAGGTTGTTCATGTTTTCAGAATGATGATGCTCAGAGTCATAGCCTAGTACTGATTTCATGAGATGTAATTTTGATGTTGTGTGTTTTAACCTTTTGCTTCCTACAGGTCTCCTTCCCAGCTGATCCCTTCCTAATCCCCTTTTCCCCACTTGGACTCTCCTACACTCTGTGACAAATCTAATCAGAGTACTGGAGCTGTCTTGTGGTGGAAGTGCTGGGAACGTGCACAGACCCCGAGGATCTGGTGACTCTGACACCTTGTGGGCCCAACGGGACAGTTTGAGAGGACTGGCCCATGACCTTGTTGTACATATTTTTCTGCCTCTAGTTTCTGGTTTAATATATCTGGCCAACAGGCATGTTGGTGCAATGTTCTTCCGTAGTCCTGCGTTTTAATGTGGGAGGGTCGTGTACACAGGTATGTGCCTCATATTTACTTTCTGTGCATGTGTCAGGTAAGTGTCTACCTGTACAGACTGTGTACCTAGTTTGTGTGTGTGTGTGTGTGTGTGTGTGTGTGTGTGTGTGTGCATTGGGGTGTTGGCAGGGAGGGTGTGTGTGTAAGGGTGTTGGTGTGTGCATGTGTGGGCGTAGTGGTGTGTGTGTGGGATTCATGTGGCATGTGGGTGTGTAATTGTCCCCTTCCCTCCCTTGTGTGCTAGGCGGCTGTACTCACCATTGTCGTCTTCGTCAGGGGTCCCGGTCCTGGAAGAAGATTGCACAGCACTGGGAAGATTTCCAGTTCACGCTCCATGTAGGTTTTGGTGTCGTCTGTGTCCCTACGGTGAGTGTTTCCTTATGTACGGCTCACTTCTGCCAGGCTTTGTGTGGTGGTGGTTCTCCTGCTCTGGTGGTAGCAGCGGTGAAGTGGCTGGTCTGCTCAGATTTTCCCACCCGTGTCATAATACGGGAGTCCGGACTACCACCCTGTCGGCGGTTGCATCTCCACTGCCGGCGGGGCAGTCTAACACCACTAAACTCATAATGACCTCCTAAATCTCTCGTAGTCCACTATCTAAAACTCCCAACTGGCCCTCAGACACCCCTATCAGGCTGTGAGGCTGCCCCATATATACCTCTTGTTGCCCTTAGACACACCCAGCTGTCCCTTGGCCTACCTCAAGACACATCACCATTAGATATTGAAACAACCTGCCTGTACTTTCATAGACTCCTGATGTGCCTTCAGACACCTTCATTGACTCAATGAGTGTGCTTTCAGAGACCCCTGGATTGCCCCTGCCCTCAGCTTGGCTTTTAGTGCTCCTAGTGAGAGAACAATGGTGAGCCCTCTGATACCTTCAGCATGCCCTGTTCTTGACTTCATGAATACCTATCTGGTCCTACCTCTCCCCTATCCAGTCCTTAATGATCCTGAGTGTGGTGTGTTTTGAGACACTTTGAACAGGTGCTCAAAAGACCCTTGTTTCATCACCAGAGACACTCAGCTGGGCCTCAGAGCTCACCTTTAGATACAACCCGTTGTGCTTCAGGGAGAAACATCCAACCTTCCGATATTCCCATTTGGCCCTTAAGCACTAATTCAGTTGCCCTTGTGCATCCTCTAAAGGCATCATCTGGCCACAAGTGACCTGGTGTGCAGCGATTGAGTGTGACAGGTTGCCACCCTTAGCCCCTTATCAGCTACTCCCCTAGTGTTTAGTGTATCATCCTGTTTAACACAATATATTCATAGCACCTGAAAAAGTATATGTACATTATCGAGTTTTGTATGGTTCAGACTAACTTTAACTCACACGCGTTTCCAAGAGTATGAAGCCACATCTCCTGTCATAAACTACACAGAACTAGTGTGCAAATAATATCCTTTTTTGTAGAGTGCACTAGCACTGCATAATTCTCACCAGTATAGCACCTTGAGCACGTGACCCACAGCGAGAGGCTGGAAAGAGTGCAATGACATCAGACCAGAGGGACATGGGACAACACTAAAAAAAAATACAATAACCCAGATAGCCCTCACCTCCAAGAGGCGTTAGCCGTCAATGTGCTTTACAAACATGCCTTACCATATTACGACAATCATATATTTACTGGTACGCCTTTAAGGAATCCATCTCGCGTCTTCTCCTTGACACACTCTCCAGCATTCCCTAAAAACACCTCTCAGACCTCTAGCTACTGTTGCCCTATGAAAGAGGACACTGGTTTACAAAATACAAGTGCTGCGCGTGAATCCCTGGAGATTCTGTTACATTCATATCAAAATTCTTTTAGTTTATTAAAAGCATTTCCTCTGATACTTACCTTTCATATTGGTATTTTTGCATAACTGTGTATCACATTAAGCCGTTAATATTCTGTTTCGAAAAGAAGATTTACAAGGTACATATCAAGTCTGTATTACAACAGGGAGATGGTTTTCCGGAATGCTAATTCATATCTTACCTTGATACCAAAGAATCTATATAATCAGACAAACAGTTGTTAAATTAGGCATTTAATACTAGTAGAATTATATTATTTGTAAACCTGTTTTAGATCTTCTGGGACTGCTCCTATTCACGAGTGTTATTCAGTTGCCAGGATAAGGCGGGCGGACATCAGATCATTTGTTTGTTTATTTGCAAATAGTGTCAGATTCAAGAGATCGTGTAGAGAAGAGAAAGAAAACAATTCCCTTTACCCAGTCCTGCATCTGAATATGTTGTCTAAAGTGGTATGGTGTTGCTATAGTTTGTTGTAGTAGCTGGTATAGTGATATATAATGAAGTGGAGATGGACTTTTGAAGTATGACGTGTGGTAGGTGTGTAGATGAGTCTGGTGAGGTACAATGCCTAATGTGGTAGGAGATAGAATAGTATGCTGTGTGAAATAGTGTCTGGTTGGGGTAGTAAATGGTGTAATGTGATATGCTCTTCACATATTGTGGTATTTTATGTTGTTTTATATACTATGGTGTGGTCTGGAAGGTGTGGTTTGTTTTGTGGCGAAATATTTGGTTCTGAGAATTGGAGTAAACTATGGTGTTGAATGCGCTATATAAAACTGCCCAAAATACCTGAAAAATACTAACTCAATCTGGTTCTCGCGTTTGGAGACTGAATGAAAATACACGTTTAGGATGGTTCCATGGTATGCTTGATAGGTGACAATGAAAAACAAACGCAAGCTGTTCCTTGCGGACGCTTTGTTTAGATAACCCGTATGTACCAACTTGTGATTCTGAGATGTATGGAGTCCAGAGCACCCTCTCAATCCTACTTCTGTCTTGGAACATTCCATACTTTGTTGCATAACCAACAGAAACTTGCGCCTCAGACGACCATGTCCGCCCTCAGGCAGTATATAGCACTAGCGTACCTACCAAGCTTTAACTATGTTACATGATTTTACCCTTACTTAATAAGGTAATAGGAAAAGGAATTCCTTCCAATAGGAGGTTTACAAAGCAAATCAACGAAGCGCTCCCGGGTACTGAGATAACATGCAAAATCTACTTGCATGCCAGTACATACCCAAACACAAATTAGTATTTTGCTGTTTATCGAAGCAATTAAAATGAAAACCACTCTCGCATGAATGATCCCACTTCTATCAATGTACATGGAAACCTACAGCGCCTATACTATTTCAACGTAGCAAACAAATACAATAGGAAAATAAGCATTGGCAAAGCCAATAGGTTTAGACTCTGCGAAATCTATTACCTTTGTTATTTTTTTTTTACATGTTGCATAACCGTTGAGCTGCTGTGGAACATGGCTAAAGTAAACAAGCATTTGCAATGCAATAGGTCTCGCATTTGCTCGACTTATTGCTATTAACGTTGCAAAGTCCTAACTGGACTTTTCTTCCCACATAAATTGAAAATTAAAAGAAATACAGTTGTACCTAAGCGAGCCGATTTAAAGCACCACACCATGAGCGTGAAGGAGCACACAAAAGGAAACAGAAGTTTGCTCAAAGTCAAACCGATCAACAGTTGTGCAATTATCCATATAACAGGGTCAATGTCATGCAAAGCACCCGACTACTTCCCAGCATGTTCACGCTGTGTAGGAAATAAAATGAAAAGGTAGACCAGAAGTCATGCAGAAAACATGGAGCCTAGTATGTTTTCAGTAGTTGGCTGGTGTGCTTGAGGAGGGCTAAACACTGGAAAAGGCATGATGTATGCATGCCTTTCTCAAATGTAATCAAGCGATTTTTAAAAGGTAAGCCCACAAACCAACAAAACTGATGGGCGTACGGAGGGCGTGGTTAAAATCCCACAGAGAGATTACAGCAGGCTAGATTGCTTGTGAGCTCGACCCTGATAAAAACGCTATGACTGGGTCAAACCTGGCCATGTCATAGTGCTTTTCTTTTTTAACTTAAAGCAGTGTTGCACACCAGGTCAACTGCTGTGCACTATGTAAAAAAACATTGGCAAGCCAATAGATTTTGCATAGGCAAAACCTATTGGTTTTGTCCTGCTGTTTATCCCTACTATTGAGCTCAAATTGGACCTGCCAAGCACGCTCCCTTGGCACTTAACCCTCAAGATTTGGAAGTCGAACAGGCCAAGGCTTACTGAGGGAGATTGTGTGTGCTAGAGCCTCATTTCACTGAAATATGTAATAGCAATCCATTAATAAATGGACATCTGGTGCTTTTACTAAAAAAGAAAAAGTAACTTACTTCGTTCATACAATATAACAGTGCGCATACACTTTTATTAGGCAAGAAAATACTATAGAAAGTTAACAATGTGTCAGTCAATGTAACCGCACTTGCAATTACTACCAACTGCTGTTCATCATGCTACGGCTCTCTCCAGTCTTTTCAATACATGCTTATGTCTACCCCGTATGAAGGAACTACCTGAGTCTCGTGATCCCTCCTATCTGAGATTCTCTTTCTCCCTCTACTTCTTCAATAGTAAGATATGGTATGTATCAGTTCCAAAAAGAAAAATGCCACAGTGAATTTGTGGTCAGCCCCTTGCATTGTGTCTTTTTCTGTTGGAAAGTGACTCAGTCAGTCTACTCTTGCCACCTGTGGACATGGTGGTGTGGATCCTGATAGTGTGCAGTCCTCCACGACCCACCTGAATAGTGTGCTGGCTCAGTCCCAAGCCAGCTGACAATGTCAATGCCTCCAGGCTCATGTCATGGGTGCAGGCTCATACTCTGGTGAAGATGTATTGCAGTGTGTGTGTCCAGGTGAGTTGGAGGCCACACTCTGCTATCTTTGATTAAACCCAGATGGGACTTTGCTTGTGGTTGTCCCCGGACCCAAACACAAGCATACCGCCTAACATATGATGAAGAGCCCATCCCAGTTGCAATGATTCTCCAAGCAAGGTCTGTGAAAGACTGCCAGTTGCAGTAGTCGGTCTTACCCTTCTCTTGAGGCGTGGGTTTCAGTTGAGGTGACCATTGGCATGCAGTCTTGATTTTCAGGGGTCACCTGTAGTTACAGACACTTTAATTCTTAGCTTGCAACAGTGAGTCACAGGCTCTCATAGCCCCTGCTCAGGACCTGGTAGCAAAGATCCTTCACCGCGTTGCAGCTGACTCAGTTCCCCTCCTTCTTCCCCAGCTCTTTGTAGTCCTAATTTTCAAGGCACTATGTTTTGCTTCAGTAGAAAGCTTGGTTGCTCGGTGGGACACATTCTCTAACCACTGTGCAAAACTAGCTCCTTGTCAGGCACCCAACAGTTTTGTCTGCCCCTTAGTAAAATGGAAGAGAGATGGAAAGCTTCTTCGAAAAACTAGTTAACAGTCAGTATCACCAACACAACATTTGAATCAAGAAACCACATGCATCCCCCTTAGAGGCAGAGTCTCTTCGGATCTTTCTGAGTCTGCCCACACCAGTTGATAGTGCCCCCTCCTTCCCAACTGCAAGTTCAGTCTTTTGTGCTGACACCCACACCCCCTTTCACTAGAGAGTTATCACTCCAGATACCAGCTCGCAGTAGTTACCAGCTGGCTCTGTCACTCACTTTCCAGTTTCAATAATCGATCTTCACTAAATCAGGCGCCAAACAGTCCTGGGAGATCCGAGCAGAACAGTCAATCCTGATCCTTTACAGAACCCCCACACAGTTCGTGGTCAGGATGGTCACTCCCTCACACATAGTTGAACAGCCTCTCATGTGCTTCCAAGTTCTGCAATGTGCACCTTTGTGATTTGGCTGGCTTCTCCTCATATTCAGGATCCCAGCTTTTTGGAGATCTGACAAGGCTAGCCTCTGTTGGCTAAAACGCCACACAGGCGACATTCCACCACTCCCTTCTAGTCGAGGTAGGTATATATGCCACCTTGCAGGTGACAGGCAGCAGAAATATGCTTGTGCAAAATAGACCCTTTCATTCTAAAATACTATCGGTTATTTTACCGAGCAGAGATGAGGGTTGGGAGGGGGAATCCTATGCTCCTCCACCCAGAGCCACTCAGCTTACTACAGGTTTTTCACTTACGACGAAAACTCTGTAAAGTAAGTGGTCAGTTCAAAGCTTTCAAAATGTCAGCTGTTATCTCCTCTGTGTGTCTAGTAGCGAAATGCTGTAACCTCCCTCCTCCAGCTTAAGACTGCAAGCCCTTTTGTTGACATGCAAAGACAAACATGTCCAGGCCCTCAGCAGCCTCTCATACACAGAACAGGCAGGCTGTGCACCTGTGACTGAGAAGCTTTCTGTTCTGTACATTTACATGCAATTGCCAGCACCTGTATAATGAGTCTAATAATTGTTTTGCAGGTTTTAAAGGAATCACATGCGCTGAGAAACCAGTCTGTGGTTTCTCAGTGAAAATCCGGAATACCAACCCCATGTATCACCGAAAAAGGAAAGGAACGTGCAAAACAATAACATTTTTATATTGTGCGAGGACACTTCCAGCACCCAAACTCAGTCAAAAAACTCAAGGCAAGCCTCAGGCTGATCCTCCTGGGTGATTTGCTGAACGTGCTGGTCGCTGAACCTGGCAAATGGGACGCTAGCCACCAGTAACCGCCATCCTTGCAGATAAGGGAGATTCTTGCTTTCCACTGGTGTGGGGCCCAAGGGTTCTGGAAGGTAAATATTGGTACAATGGTCCTAGTTTCTGTCCCATCGATATGCTAAGAGTGCTGACACAGTTTGTGTAGTCAAAGAGTACCCCTCTGGGGTAAGATTCAGGCAGTTTTGCCTTTTGCTTATTCTTGCCAGCTAGGTCCACTGTTGGGGGATTGCCCTTCTAGCAAAGAATGGAGCAGGAGAAGGGTAGGGAAATGTCCCTGTTCTTTAAAAGGACTCTCCACCTCCTATCCTACAGACCCTAGAGTCTGCTCCACTACAAAGGACCTCAAGAATGCTCTGGAAAAACTATGATTTCACATTGATGTCTGGAGCTTTTCCCAACAGGCATCCTGTGTATATACTTTAGCACAGGGAACAAAATGGAAAGCTGGAAAAGGGAAAGCTGTATAGCCACAGTCCCTTGTAACATGCTTCACATACAGGAAATATACATACACACAAGGTCTGTCCATGTCCCACCTAGTAGCTGGAGACTTCAGATCGATTTAAAACTACAGTCGAGGCCTGTTGGAGAATCTTCCTTGTAGGTGACAACTAAAAAGGCCTGTCCTGCCACTATAATATGTTGCTTCCACCTCAGTCAGTTCTCAACAACCAGTGAACTGACAGTACTTATGTTCAGTAAAAGAAAGCACACTTGGTATGACCCTCTTGACCACATAGACCTGCTCTGGGTCATAGTCCATGTCCCAGGAACCCATCAGTGCACAAGCATGATTGTCGGGTGCTGAGCACAAAGTCAAAAATCTACAAAATCTGATGCGGGGAACTTGATGCAGGTACTCTTCGATGCAATGCAGGTAATATTTTCTGTCCCTGCACAGTTGTTGTTAGAGCTGTTGTAATGAAATGAGAATCTTTGCATATCTCTGAAACATTACAAATGCGTGTGTCTTCTGAAAGTTGACAATATATTACAGGTATGTTGAGAATAATATGAGGTTACAAGTCCATGCAATAGATCTGCAGGTAGAGCTAGACTCGGCATTGGGTGGTATTGCAAAACCCTACAATTTCTGCTACATCTAATGGAGAAACAATTAGTGGATTTTCCACTACCATGGCACCCTTACAGTGGAGGTGAATCCACTGGCATATTGTGCTCTAGAACTGCCAATTCTTTTTCATATTGGGGGTTTTCCAACTACTAGCCAGCTTATTTGGAATCCCAGTCTCACTAACATCCACCACTATCTGCACCTTCATCGATATTTGGTGGACTAGCACACACACGTCACAAAGGCAATCTTTCACAATTATTTAAAAAAAAAAAAAACATTTCCTCATTCCTTTCTCATATATTCCCAACCGTAGGTTCCCATTTGAAAATCCTGATGACAATGCTATAATCTATGCATTTTTCTACCAGACGATTCTTGATATGCATTTTTACCCACCTATATTCTGGAACAAGTACCATTTAATGGGGTTGATACATTAATGGTGAACATGCTCTTGTAAAAGGCTGCCTCATTAAATATTTCTTAGTGTGAGAAGAGTAGATAAGGATAATCCAATGACAAGCCCTGTTGAGGTTAGAAATCAGCAAAGTTACGAATATCCTATACACTTCCAGTGGCAGCAGGTGTAAATGATAGGAGAAAATAAGAAAACATATTAAGAGAGGTGGCTGCAAAAGAAGGATATTATTAACCTCTGTTTGTTTGTCATAATTATTGTTTCATACTTTACTTCAGTTCTCAGAAGATTACATGCATGTCCGGACCTTGCAATCACATGTGCAGCAGGACTATCAATTAGTCTGCAATAAATGGTGTGAAAGTTGGAAGCATGTTACCAGTGTCAACTAATAGAACCACGAACAGCGTGTGCCCCGTATTTCATTGAGTCCACCTCGGCCAACTGACGAAGGATATACATTCAGTGGCCAAAGCTTACACTGAAACCACCTGAAAAGAAGGCCACACAGAAAGGAAAATTCATGAGGAAGAACTGAGGGCCTGTGTCCTCTGTTCATAGGCCTGGAGTCACTGAATTACATATAGGTTGGGGTTATCTAGAAAAGCCAGGTAAAAGAGGCAGAAATGAGGAAGACAAGACAACATCAAGACAAAACAGACCCCTTCAGTTGTAAAACTCTAGTGTAACCTTCAGGGAGGACACACCTTCCTCCCTACGGTATGCTATATAGCAAAGAGGAGTAGAATATTAAAGAGAGCACATGTTAGGTCTAGGGTCCTGTTATCAGGCCACCCAATAATAGGCACATTTAGGTTACTACTACATAAGAAATTATAGTGAGGGAAAGAGATGGCTGCAAGCAAGCACTCTCCAAGAGGCCATCCTCACAATAGGGATGTCGTCAGCAGGCAAGTGGCCTGCAGAAATAATAGGTCTGTAAAGTTTGACTGCATGCGAGGCAAGTCAGAACGAAAGTATCAAACATTGAATTTACACGTTTTTAGAACAGAATGAAATAAGACATCTGTTCAAGCCATTATCTCCAATTAGAGCATTGAAATGTTGGAAGCTCCATTTAAAACAACGGAGTGCTCCGCTTCAAATGGCCGTTAGAAGTCCAGAGCTCTGACATTCCATTGTTTGTCACAGCTATTGCTGTGAACAAAGGCCTCACAGGGCCTTAGGGCATCTCAATCCCCTCAGGCTCCGTGAGGCCTTTGTTTTATTTATTGGAACATTCAGCCCTCTAGTGGCATAATGTTCTAATAGTACTTCGTAGCTGGGCTATGCTGGACATTAAAGTCCTGCGCCCTTGTTAAAGATCCTCGCCTTCGGCTCATGCCTTTAACCCTGGAGCGGGCCTTTAATGGCAGGTATAGCCTGCTATGGTGAGCTATAAGGCTATAGTAAATTGCTCCAGGCAACAACAGAATGTTGGGTTGACAATGTTCCAGAAGTCATCCCCCCACTGGTATGCATGCTAGCCTTTTAGTGGCACAGTCAAGTGAAGGTAAAGAACACAGAGAAAGGCCTAGAAGTGAACCCTTCCCTAATAATCTATCAGGTTTGAGTTTTTAATACTTCCTATCAGTTTCCAACCAGTGTTCCTCTGAAACATTATCAACAATTTGATTTAGATTTTTCTGTATGACTGCAACTAAATTCATTTTCCCATTTTAGGATCATGTTGCTTATACTCAAAACCTGGGCGGCATTACACAATTGGGTTGCTAGGTTGTTTTTTACCTGGTATAAATTTGATCTTGAAACAATACTTCTGCAATTTGAAACAAAATCTTGCAATTTGAGCAGTAGAAGTAAGCCCACTCTACTAGACAGGATTTGAAGAGGCGCCCACACATAAGCAGCAGTTTATGCTGAGGTGTATTTTGTTTTAATCTCATCAGGACTTCTATCAAATACAGTGTTCCATTTTTGGTAACCAGATTTTTTTTGAGAGAGAGCTACCTCCAAACTATTTGCGCTATCATGTTTGCTCTGATACATATCTTGCCAATAGCAAAGAATTCATATTTAGGTGATGCTCTTTTTTCCCACACAATGACTTGCCCATTGTGAATTTTTTTACAGGTGTTTCATTACTCCAGTAGAATTCCTGACACATTTGCTACATGCTTATAAAGCACTGAGAAGTGGTTTTGCAAAGTTGACTCCCCCATGATCCATGAGGAAGTTATACAATTATCTAATGTTAGGTAGTATGTTAGGTAGTATGCAAACACACAGCTGAAAACATACAGCTCATCCTCTCCCTTACGAAGATCCCTCCACCACAAAATCTAACTTCCACAGATGCATGAGGATTGTAGTGGAGTGGCTGAAGGACAACTGTCTCAAACTCAACACTGAAAAAATGGAAGTCCTCACCTTTGGGCACAACACCTTGCCATGGACTGACACATGGTGGTCCTCAGAGCTCGATACATCTCCTGCCCCAACAGACCGCATGCTCCACAAGATGTTCAGGTGGCTTTGAGCAGACACCAGAAGGACCATCAGGCAGGCCCTCATCACCAGAAGACTGCACTATGGAAACACACTCTACATAGAAATCACAGCACGCCCCCTGAGGAGACTCCAGACAATACAGAACTCAGCGGCCAGACTCGTACTCGACTCCCCCAGAAGGACCCATATGACATCCCTTCTCAAAAAACTACACTGGTTCCTGATTCAGAAAAGATGCCAGTTCAAGATGCTGACCCACACCTACAAGGTCCTGCACAATGAAAGACCAGCATAATTCAACAAACGCCTGATCTTCCACCAACCTATTAGACACCTATGGTCAGTTTTCCCTCTCCCTTGAAGACACCCAACAGAGTTAACAGCAGAGGACGCTCCTTCTAGCACCTGACAGCCAAGGCCTGGAACAATCTCCCCTTAAACCTCAGGACTGCACTGTCACTCCAGCGATTCAGAAGAGAACTATAGACCTGGATGTTCGAATGATCATTCCTCCACTGTCATTTCATTGGAAGAACGATTATATTTATTATTTATTATTACACACGTTTGTTAACTTTTAGCAGTCATAAACATATTAAGACTTGGCATACAATAGTAGAATAAGACTTACTGTACAAAACTTGCCACATAATAATCTTCCAGGGTCCATAACTTTCCTTCCCAGAATGGTGTAGTCCTGAGACATTCCCACACATTACGGATAATGTCCCCAGGCCGTCCATGACATACAGGCAATACGAGGAGCCTGTCTTGTCTCGATAGCTTAAAACTTATAACTAATGGGTCCATCCAGTCCTCATTTACCCACATCCCTCCTAAGCACACCCCAGTGCCTCCAGTGGAATTTGCCAAGGACTGGTAAAGTGTGGAGATCTTTTCATCACGTCACTCATCAACCGTTTGGTCTCTAAGGGGTTAAAGAGAGGGAGTTTGTTGAGGTCTGTAATGTAGGGGAGGAGGCATATCTCAGACACATGCACCTATAGAATTGATGTCTCTGCAATGTCATCATTAATTTGCAGTTCTGCAAATGACCACATATTTGTCCCTTCCATCAAGCCCTGAAGCTCACTGAATCTGAGTGACGCTGATATTATCCCATCCGCATAAACCTGTAATGAATTGACTTGATTTAACATATTGCCAAGCAAAATAGGGTCTCTTTTTTCAGTCTCTTTGGCTAGACATTGTGTTGCAGTGTTTCTCGCTACACCTGTATTACCATTTGTGTAGCCAGTGGGAACCATGGGTCAGTCCTCCCTCCAACATATTTTCTTCTTAAACCTTCCCCCCTTCCAAATTACTGAGCTTGAATCACCTGTATAAATTAAATAGCACTGTATATTCTACTCATGATGGTGTCTTACAGAATGTTCCTATTAAAAATAAGAATTATGTTTTAGATCTCTTATGTGAATTCCCGTCCTTTATTGGTGGTTGTGAGGTATCAAGAATCCCCAAATATAATTTTGCTATTTTACAATAGTTTCTCTTATCCTTGTGATTCCAGCACACCACTAAAGTAGGATGTAATGTGACAGCTGGCCCTCCTATTTGCATTTACAATTAACTTGGACTAGGATCCCACAAGAGTATATAGAATCCCCTTCCATTTTGCCCAAATTTCAAATTACGACCTTGATTCCCACGTTTTCCTCAGTGGTTCTCATCTCACTGAATACCTCTAGGCAACCTGTTAGTCTGCTCCCATTCCTTGGACTAATCCAAAAGTGACACATTATATTTAATTATTGAATTAGCTAAGGAGGGAAATAAGGCTTCCAAAGAGGAAGTATGGGTGCCTTACATATCAAGATAGGCTGTAGTGCTCCAATGATTGAAGAATGCTTTAACCATTTTATTGCTTCAGTTTTCTGGAGCGTATCATGGTACAATAAACAAAGATGGAATGGTGTTCACCATTAACACTCATTTGCGGTTCTTTGTAGAATACTTTATTCAGATGCCTCGTTGCAATTAGCAGTATGTTTTAGGAATTGTTTGTATATTCTCGAGCTGAGTTGGAGCTTTATTCATGTGCAAGAGCCAATCCCATCACAGAGTTAAAAAGACTGATCCTGATACGAAGGTTTGGAATTCCACTTAAATTCGGGAGAGACAATTTGTTCCTCTATTGTTTACAAGTTTGCAAGGCCCTACGGATATAAAATATAGCAACACTTTTCTTGTGCATTTCAACCTGAATCCTCCAGGAAGGTGGAAAGGCTCTATATTACTTTGAAAAATAAACTGTCACAACTAAGTTCAAAGACTGCCTCATTTGGCTCGACACCTTACCTTACGTCTATTGTCAACGAGAGTCATCCCCAACCAACAAGGCTTACTTAAGGGCATACGAAATATTAAAGCGTAGGCTTCAGAGCCAGCGGAGGGAGCCAATTCCTTCCAACGTCTTCGCATCAGTTGCCTTAGTCAGAACTGTTTGTTCCTTCTGTACAGGGCCTTCCCCTGTGCCGTAAATGAACACACGCAGACAGTGCTTGCTTGTAAAACACGCATGGAACGGCGTCACCAGCAGTTCGTTCTTTATTTATACCCTCGTGCTCCGTGCCCCTCCCGGACACGCAGAGCACGTCCGGCACACAGGGAGAGCCCGCATGGCTCTCCATTAACTCTTTACATCCCCCCCATGTTTTACTCCACATGGGGACTGGAACTAACAAAAACTTGAACCAAAATGAACACATGACGGTATAAAGTCACTTAGTAATAGTTCGTAATAAAACACACGTGAACAGTCCACCACAACGAAAACACTGTCCTTACGAAACAGCAGATCTTCCCTCTTTATCCTGTTATAATCACATGGCAACGAAACTCCAACTATGAGCAGCCTACATGACAGACAAAGTCTTTCAACTGACTACTCGGTACAGGATTGGGACGTAGATCATATCTTCTGCTTCTTGTGCGCAAGCTTTCCTGCCCAGGAGCACAAACAGGTCGGGTTTGTTCAGTCAGCATCGGCCTCCTAACACTCTCCACCTCATTGGTCACCACGGATGACCCGCCTGTAACGTCATCAAACTCTCCTTCATCATCAATCGGTTCCCTCCGTCCAGCTTTCTTAAAATGCGACACATTCCGTGTCACTCTTTGTCTTCCTCTGGCCGCAGTGATCATGGACCCCTTCACACCAATAACCTCCCATATCTCTGGTTCAAACGGAGTTATAAACTTTCCTCCTCCTCTCCGACATTTCACCACCACTTGGTCTCCTTCTTGGAACCCTCGATACTTTGCTCGTCGTTGGGCACTCGCCCTCTGATTAGTAGCTCGCCGTCGTTTTTGAGTGGCTTTAACATCCAACACAGGAGGTTTCCACTTAGGACCTTATGGAATACAGTCACGTGGAGATACTTTGAACATCAAAGAGGAGGGAGCACAACCAGTGGTACTATGGGGCGTTTGACGATAAGCACTCAGGAATTGGTATAGACACTGTTCGGTATCTTCCCTTTTCTCTACTCCAATCCGAAGAGCCCTGTTCAAAGTTCGCATGAACCTTTCCACGTCCCCATTTGCCTGAGGCCCGTAAGGCGTTATCTTCCGATGACGAATTGCCAGACCCTCAAGGTATAACCGGAACTCTTGGCCTTGGAATGGGGGACCATTATCCGTTCGAATTTCATCAGGCAAACCAAACAAAGCAAATGTCTTTTGTAGAACTGTCCGCACATTCTCAAACGCCGTCGACGACACTACCTCAACCACCGGGAATTTAGTATAGGAGTCAATCAGAACAGCAGTTAACCTCCCATCTGGAAAACTTCCGAAGTCCATGCTTACTTTAGCCCATGGTTTCAGAGTAGCCGGCTCGGTTATCACTGGACAATTCGGAGGTTCCACTGACGTGATGATACAGGAGTGACACTGTCCTACCATCTCATCAACCTGGCTGTCCATACCTGGGAACCATACCTTGGCACGTAATCTCGCTTTGGTTTTAGCAGCCCCTTGATGTCCTTGATGTGCCAACTCAATCACTCTGGACCAGAGACTTTGTGGAAGTACAATCCTTCTTCCCCTTAGAACCAACCCTTCATTATCAGTAGATAGTTCATCTCGCACTTTCCAAATACTTTGCATGGCCACTTTCTGTTCAGGGCGAGACGCATGTGTTTTTTCTAGAAAATATTTCCACTTTTTATGGCTCAACGCGTCTTTGACGTGGCCCAATATGATATCTTCCTGCGTGGCACTTACAATCTCTGGTACGAGAAGGGCGTTAGGACACGCCGACTGCACGACCATGCTTACAAAGACTTCCGTACTCTCCTCATCTTGTTCTTGTTGCGCATCCGACACCTGCGAACAAGGGTGGCGAGAGAGATAGTCTGCCGGATTGTTTGCCCCTGGCCGGTAAACGACAGTGAACCTATAAGGTTGAAGGAGAACGGTCCACCGCTCAATCCTCGGAGGTGCAAGACGCGGGCAACCAGCGAACAACGGAACTAAAGGTTAGTGGTCAGTCACTACTTGAAATTCGTGCCCATACAAGTACAAATGAAAATGACGGCATGCCCACCGGATGGCTAGAGCCTCACGCTCAATCTGCGCATACCTGGTTTCAACGGCCGACAACGCCCGGCTGGCATATGCGACCGGGATCCATTCCTGATACCTCTGTTCTTGCAAGAGGACGGCTCCAAGCCCGACGGGGCTCGCATCTACCACTACTTCGGTCTTTCTGCTGGGGTTGAAATAAGCCATAGTTGCCTTGTCTAGCAACGCCTCCTTAATATCCATGAAGGCCTGTTGTGCCTCCGGAGTCCAGTCCCAACGGTGTTGCCCTTTTGTTAGCCGCCGGAGAGGTTCAGACATGGTGGCTAGATGTGGTATGAACCTTCCGCAATACGTGGCCATCCCTAGGAAGCTACGAACCTCTGTGGAATTTTGCGGAACCGCAGCCTGACGGATAGCCTCAGCCTTCCGTGGGTCCACTTGCAGGCCCTCTTTCGAAAATACATATCCGAAGAACTCTACCGAATTTTGGTAAAAGGCACACTTCTTCTTGTGAAGCGTTAGTCCTGCTTCCGATAGCCGTTTCAACGTTGCACGTAGATGACAATGATGATCCTCTCTCGTCTTGGAGTGTATTAGAATGTCATCACTCAAGTTGATTACTCCTGGTAATCCCGACAAGGTTTCCCTAATCGCATTTTGAAACACCTCCGCCGCAGAGGACACTCCAAAGCTCAGTCTCTTATATCTTCTCAGCCCCACATGTGTCGAGAATGTGGTGATATTCCTGCTTTCCGGGTCTAGCTCTAGCTGATGATACCCCGCATTGAGATCCAGCTTGGAGAACCACTGCGCCCCATTCAGATCTGCAATGATGTCGTCCATGGTGGGCGTTATGTGTCTCTCCCTTCGAATAGCCTTATTTGGCAGGCGCATATCAACACAGAGGCGAATCGCTCCTGGCTGCTTGGGTTTTGGCGCAATCACCAGCGGCGACACCCACGGCGTAGGCCCATCCACCTTCTCTAGGACCCCTTGGTCTTCCAACAGCTGCAGCTCTTTCTCAACGACAGGTCTCAGATGAAAGGGTACCCGACGATGTCTTAGTGCCACCGGAGCCACGTTGGGATCTATGTGCAACTTGATGCGTTTTCCTTTTAACCGACCTAACCCCTCAAATAGCTGCGGAAACTCGTTGAGAAGGCGTTCCACTTGAGTATCATACACTTGTCGTGCAAAAAACACTAGTCCCAACTCTTCTGCCGTGTGACATCCTAGCAGAGTGCCACGATCCCCAGCTACCACATAGAACTTGGTTTCTGTTGATTTATCTCCACTGCTTACAGCCACCTCCACTGTTCCCTTGAGGGGAAGAGGGTCTCGCCCTCCATAATTGTATATCTTAGTAGTTGTCGGGGTCAGTGGCGGGGCAGGTACTAGTTTGTGGAAGAGTGTTTCATCCATGACATTGACCGACTCTCCTGTGTCAATGAGTACGGAGACAAGCATGCCATTGACATGAACGTCACTCATGGGCGGCGGTCTCATTTTCCGTGTCTTACCCCCCGTGAAAGATATTACAAATATGTCCTCTTCTTCATCTTCCTCGAAGACCGGGCCACTCGCCATCGCCTGGTCTCTCACCTCCTCCGTGTTTTTGGATACAACTCTAACACTTGTATCCCGTCCCTTCGGCTCTCCTGGCTTATTCCTCCTGGACCTACACACTTTGGCAAAATGATTTGACTTGCCACAACGGTTGCAGGACTGTCCTTTTGCCGGGCATCCCATGTTCGGCCGGTGTTCATACCCACAGCTTCCACAGGCCCTGTCACTGGGTCTGGCAGTGCTTGTTTTACGCTGCGCTGCCGGGCGTGTTTGAATCGCATCCACTTGTTCCTCTTTCACCTGGACTACACGAGACGATGATGCAGCAGCTAGTGACTGACCTCTTACTGCCGCCATTGCATCCGCTCGTACTGCAGACAGTTCATGTGACCTCGCAAGAATTAGAATGTCATCGAGGGACATGCCCTGCTGTCGCAAAATCAGCTTCCTCAAAGCATTAGACCGGCACCCTTGAACGATTTGCGCTCGTATCTCCTCTTGTTGGTTGAGACCTGTGCACGAGCTCGCTAGCTTTCTCAACCTAGCATAGAACATATCCATCGACTCGATTTCAGTCTGCTGGGCCTGTCGTAGTTTAAAACGTTCGTAATCCGAGTTAAGTTGAGGGTCGAAGTGCCTGTTCAGAGCAGTTACCGCTGTATCAAAATCAGCTTTGTCCCCTGTGTCAGGAAGCGAATCAAAAAGCTCCTGTAGTTCATCTCCACCCATCAACAGCATTACCGACCTCCGCACTTCCCCATCCGTTTCCCTGGTTGCACGAAAGTCGTTTTCTAACCTGTTTATCCACAAACGCCACCTGGGTGCAGCGGTAGCCGGGTCAATCAGTTGGCTAAACGGTGGTAACAAAACGATCGAGGAGTGAACCCTGTTGGTCAACTGTGCTGGGAGCTGGGGGTTCCCTGGTGGTGGTGGAGGATTGGCATCATCTTGTGGTGGGGCACTCATCTTTGCCCCTTCTCACCCTTGTGATGTACACGAGGCGATGCTGTCCTTTCGTTTTTTTTCTTTTCTCCTTGACTCCGCCTTCCTTACTTCTTCCTTTTCACCTCTTTTTTTTTTTGTGTAACTTCTCCCCCTTCAACCCTTTTTCTTGCACTTTTTTTTTTCTCTGTGGAGGTATCCGTGTTCCTCTATATTTTTTTTTTAATGCCTATTCTTTTTGTTTCTTCACCGCTGATTTTTCCTTATTTTTTTTTTTATTTTTTTATTTATTTTTTTTTTTTAGCCCCTCCCGGGGGCGGCGGGCAACCCGCATTGCTTCTCGTCTTCCTTCTTTATTTACTATTTTTTTCCATGGACAAGCATACCCGCGCGTGCAACACGCGTCTCTTCTTTTTTTTTCAGGCCTCCCCCGGCCTCGCGGGAGACGCGCGGCGCGCCCGGCTGCTCTGCAGCAGCACAGCGGCACTCAGCAGCCGCGCGCCTGGCCAGGGAAGCACGCGTCTGCTTTGGCTGCTCTCGGGCAGCGAGGGACGCCCGGGGCGGGGTGTTGGAGCCCCACGTGGTGCCTTTCGTGTGGGGGCAGGGCGCGGGGCGCGGCTCACCGTCTTTGGGCTTCCCGGTCGGAAGACCGGTTAGTTTCTTCGTCTTCCGCTACGACAGTCACGTGCCAGAAGCCTCCTTCGTGATTCCTGCTTTTTTTTTCCCGGCGCCCAGCCCGGCACCACGATCGCGGCAGTCGACACTGCTCCGCACTCCTCCCGGTACGTTTTTCAGCTTGGCATCGATATTTTACTGCACTTTCTTCCGCTGTACAGTATTTGCATCCCGCTCGTCGCCAATGTACAGGGCCTTCCCCTGTGCCGTAAATGAACACACGCAGACAGTGCTTGCTTGTAAAACACGCATGGAACTGCGTCACCCGCAGTTCGTTCTTTATTTATACCCTCGTGCTCCGTGCCCCTCCCGGACACGCAGAGCACGTCCGGCACACAGGGAGAGCCCGCATGGCTCTCCATTAACTCTTTACACCTTCCAGAGATTTTTTCACTCGACGAAATGTGTTAGCCCCCTGAAATCTAAGGCATTTGTGGTAATAAAGTTTACTGGGGTTGCCCAAGGACTGGTCTGGCTGCTGTAATCCTTGCCCTGTAGTACATGCTATCAAACATTTAGCGCCCCCCTCTCCTTACCTTGCAGAGGAAGATAAGGAGAACATAGGAGAAATGTCTGGGACTGCGAGGTATTTTATTATCATTTTGTTTCCAATTGTGAGATGGGTCTCTCAATAAAGGATATTAATAAGATGGTGAGAGTTACTTAAGAAAGTAGCTAACACAGTTACAGATCACCTTCAAGTAAAATGTCACTTTGCAGAAGAGAATTTGCAGGGCTATGTATTAGCATCAAAAGGTGTTGCATTAGCTATTTTCAGAACTGAAAGTTGCCTCTGCGTGCCTGATAGTTTAACAGAGAATTATCAGCAGATAGTTAACATTTGGCATAAAGGTAAATATTTCAGTCTATTAAATGCAATTGTGAATGAATGGTGGGACATTTGTTCAAAGTGGTAAGGTTTACCAGGAAATTGAACTATTGGAAATAGTCTTTATGAAACTTGCCATTTTAGTCCTCGACTACTTTCTCTATCAGGTTGTAAAGTCCTCAATAAAGGTTTGTACCAGGGGTCAGAAGGCCTCTCCTATTCTTCCACCATCCCTATTGATGCTGGGGGTGAAAACAAAGAGGCCAGAAGGGCAGGAAGTGGTCTCATAAACATGTTAAACTGCATCAGCAGCCGATGGTTTAAGGATATTGGAAAGAGAGATGCACATACCATTGTCTGATGAACGGGGCTTATTGTTGTGTGAAAATCAAGAAGGTAACTTCAAAAAGATTACTTACCTTTAGATATCTTCGAAGACTTCATTATACGCCAGAAAGGAAGCAATATATTGCCCTGACGTCGGTACCTCGTGTGAGTGTTTTTAGCTTTTGGAGGCAGATTTCATGCACCTTGCGTGGTCATGTCCCACAGTCAGTGGAAGTGGCAAGATGTTTTCTTGGCCCTCTCATCAATGACGGGTTGCGTGTTAATGCCTACACTGCTATTTGCATTATTAGGGTATATCTGTGACATTAATGAGGCTGGTGGCAGCATCACGGCTGTTGCACTACTGATGGCAAAGAGAAGGAAGTCTTTCTCCTTGGGAGGAGGCTGACCCCATCTGTTCGGTTGTGGGTGAACAAATTGTTTTACTAAATTGATGTAGTAGACACCCACCTTTGTGTGAGTTCTACCTGTTGCCTCACGCCCTAGGGGGCATCTGTTTACTTATACAGACATCCCTGACAAATAGGGAAACCTGGATGGGGGTCAACAATTTACTTTGAATATAATTTCCTGTTACCAGCTGTGTTGGCCCAGCGGTGCTCTTGAGATGTGGAGAAGTGCAGGGGCTGGCTCGCAACTAATGTGGATTTAATGATATACTGCGTTCTTGCTGGACTCACGGATTTATATTTTGGGCTCCCCCTCCTGTTTGATGGAATATGGATGAATATACCAATCCCAGTATGGAGCATGGCACTTTTTGAAAAGTAAACATGAGCTATCTCTTGTACAATTACCTGCAACAGTGTTATTGCTTTGCACAGTTTTCTCAATGAAAGTTTTGTCCTTGGTAATGACCCTGAAAGTTCTTTGTTCCGACAATTCTGTTGGCTGAGTTGTACTCAGTCGTTTTTGCTAACACAAGGAAAAGCACATGGACCCTCTTTTAATCCGTGCTATACTACTCCCATGCCTGAGGGAACATCACTTCAAGACTTGCATCCAGCATATACTTCGAGATCTGAGAAGTGACACTGGGACGGTCTTCTGGAGTAGTCCAATAGGTATAAAGAAGCTTTGAAACTCTTTAGTCGACAGGTGGCCAGGTGCATGGCTCTTGCCCCAGATATATAGACACCATTTGGCTTCCCTTATGCAGCTGACTCATCTCCACTGCAGCTCTTCCGCAGGGCAGGCTCCAGCCCACTACAGTTCATTAACCCTCTAAATGCTACCAATTCTCTTAATAAGTGTAGGTACCAAGTAGATTAATGCCATATGGTACCTTTGCTTTGCATTTCACTCATCTGCATGTTATATTCTGTTAATTGTAATTGTTCTTTTAGAACTGTAAATATGTGCTAAAAACTTGACATACAAAGGGATGTGGCTAGAAAGTCAAGACAATCATACAGTATCACACATGACATCGAGCCTCTTGAGAGCTGCAATGACAGTTTACAAGGCAGGCAACAGGTAGCGAAATCTGAGGAATGGGTACCAGCTAGGCCCATATTCAAAAAAGGTATCCCTGGAAAGTCTCACTACTGTCATCTAGGCTCCTTTCTGAAGTTCAGAATCTCGGCTCAAAAGATTTTAGGGTGACAAAGGCAAACAAACACAAATAATGGACAGAATGCGGAACCAATCAAACATTTGCCCCAAGTCACAGATCTGGGTTTAATCCATCACTTAGTTTGCCCACTACGCCACCCAAGTTTGGACCCAGCCATATGCAAATCAGTCTTGACCCTGTTCCCCATAGTAAAAATCCAGCCCAAACTGCCAGGCCAGGTCCTCCCTGGACCAGAAACAAGCATCCTGGGACTGGTTTCGAGATATCACCCCTCCCCAGCCAGGCTAGTTTGAATCTGGTGGCATTACCATTAGTTATTATCTGTTGTGTATGTGTGTGTGTAATTAGGAACAAGTATTTGCTTCCCCTACATGGAATCTGGGAATCAAAGTTGGGCCACTACTTACAAATCTAGTCTGAACCTAAAAACAACCCATTCCTCCTATTATGATCCCTATATACTCTTATTTGACAGGAAATGGAACGTTGATGCTGTTCTAGGTCTTTCACAGCTATAGTTGGTGAAGGTGATGTATAATACTACTCTGTATTTTGTTATTCACTAAGCACCACCCGAGAGTGCATCCATCAACACAAGCCAGTCACTGAGGTGCAGCAAAGTCATTGGAGACAGCCCAGCAAGAGTACCAAACATAAGTCACGTGCATGCATGAACCCTGTACCTACCCCATGCTTCACAGTGTGACTATCCACCGGTTGTTTGAGGCAGAGCAGATGGCATCCCTGCTAGCAACTGTAATGCCAAAGAGGAAGAAGAACCACAACTGGCTACAAAGTCCCTCCAGACATCCTCACTCCAAGCAATACACCGCCACCTGTCATACAGGTTGTCAAATGGTAAAAATGTCATCATTACCATGTGCATCACCACAACCACCTAAGAAACATCTCACCACCAGAGTGGAGCCTTACACCTGCAAAACATAAGGAGACAGATGAGGCATTTCTGGTGCCATGGGAGACCATTTACCCAGAGACCATCTATTAGGCCCCACGTGCACCAGAGTCCTACTGAGAAGAGCACACCCAACCATGAATCACCTACCTTTGTGGGTGCACAAGCGACTTGGTCGTTGGCCCTGTTGGCGGTTCTGCAGGTACCCATTCGGGCGGCCCATGTGAGGCCCCGGGTAGCCCAGGCAGTCTCGTGGCAGCCCAGCAAAAAGGGCCTCAAAGGAATTCCTGCATGAGGGAACCCTGGCACAGAGATATGTCTGAAGCCGCTCCACCGACAAAGACCAGGAGGCAAAGAGGCCTCAGACGAAGATGTCCAAGTACCACCCTGTCATCCCAGTCTTTGTAGGTTTGCCTTTCACTGAGCCAGGACATCTCCAAAGAAACCTCTGCAGTGGACTCCACCAATGCTCATTGGAGACAGCCCAGCAAGAGTACCAAACATAAGTCACGTGCATGCATGAACCCTGTACCTACCCCATGCTTCACAGTGTGACTATCCACCGGTTGTTTGAGGCAGAGCAGATGGCATCCCTGCTAGCAACTGCAAATGCCAAAGAGGAAGAAGAACCGCAACTGGCTACAAAGTCCCTCCAGACATCCTCACTCCAAGCAATACACCGCCACCTATCATACAGGTTGTCAAATGGTAAAAATGTCATCATTACCATGTGCATCACCACAACCACCTAAGAAACATCTCACCACCAGAGTGGAGCCTTACACCTGCAAAACATAAGGAGACAGATGAGGCATTTCTGGTGCCATGGGAGACCATTTACCCAGAGACCATCTATTAGGCCCTACGTGCACCAGAGTCCTACTGAGAAGAGCACACCCAACCATGAATCACCTACCTTTGTGGGTGCACAAGCGACTTGGTCGTTGGCCCTGTTGGCGGTTCTGCAGGTACCCATTCGGGCGGCCCATGTGAGGCCCCGGGTAGCCCAGGCAGTCTCGTGGCAGCCCAGCAAAAAGGGCCTCAAAGGAATTCCTGCATGAGGGAACCCTGGCACAGAGATATGTCTGAAGCCGCTCCACCGACAAAGACCAGGAGGCAAAGAGGCCTCAGACGAAGATGTCCAAGTACCACCCTGTCATCCCAGTCTTTGTAGGTTTGCCTTTCACTGAGCCAGGACATCTCCAAAGAAACCTCTGCAGTGGAATCCACCAATGCTCCTGATGCACTCCAATTTGAACTGGTAATGTCGACCCCAACACCATGAAAGCAGGCAGGACCAAACAACATCACAGAGGTCGACTGTAATCCTACAGGGCTGCTGCCCAAGGATCCAGACTCCCTCCACAGTGTGTTTGTGCCCCGAGTCATCTGGTTAAACTACGGATGTGTGCTGTGATACACAGGTGCTCCCAATAGGACCTGTTCACTTATCCTATACTGCCCAGGTTGACTACCCAAACAGGCTGAGAAACTCAGTGGTGTTTTGTTTTGTGGTTTATTTATTTCCACAGGTTGGACTCATTCATTCTTTTTTCAACAACGTTTGGTAGAGATGTAGAGTCCTGCTGGACTCATACCAGTGTTTGTACCCAGCCACTCTCTTAAGGGCTGGGCCTCACACTCACCCAACACCCATCCATCACAAGCGTCGCTGGTCAGGTGACCCTGCCATTAAAAGAGCCTGAGTGCACATCCTCGCGGCCAATTTCAGGTACCCTAACTATGTCTCTGTGTCACTCACTGACTTAGCATGTGGGCCCAGGGTCCATGACAATACAGGCCCCATCAACAGCCTGTGCTCCGAAGCACGAGCAGTCCATGCTTGCAGCCAGCTCTCTTTTTGCTGAAGACAGAGCCACTGTGTGCCATCCCTAGCGCAAGGGTTCAGCTCTCTTGCACCATTGCTCACCTTTCAATGATGATGGAGCCACCGCGCTCAGTCTCAAAGGGCACCTCTGGTCCAACGATGCTCAGATCTACAGGGGCCTTGTTTCCACACATTCAAACCTGAGGGTTTTTTTTTTACATGAAGGGAATGCTTCCCACTTTACAAAGAAAGTCTTCCTTGCATCAACACTGCCAGGTATTGGCCTACAACCATCAATTCAATGAATAATTGAACCCTGCTGTCTTCAGTCTGTGAAGCTTAATTCCTTTGATGTCTTGTACAATATATTTAAACCCCACACAAAGTTGTCCCCTTCATAAACAGATACTTGATTTTTTATTTGTTTTTGAAGTGTTCAGAATTCAACTTGGATTCCTCAAGAATTATTCAACCTCCCTTCTTTCTACTTTAACAAGAGCCACCACCCATTGTATTGGAAGAAATGGTAGATTTGTTTGAGAATTATTTCATTGTTGTGGATGGCATGAACTTCAGATCAGTTAGAAAAAACTCCTTCACATTGGGCAAAGAGGGCCAACATATTTTTAAGTATTTACCTGTTGCAAAGGATCAACAAGGTCACAACTTCACAGACATACATGTTGAAGTGTAAATCAGGATAAAATTCAGATATGCAGAATCTCTTAACTAGGCCATGGTTAGACACAAGTTTTATACCCAACCCCATAGACCTAGTGAAACACTTAGCAAGTCTATGGCCAGATGACGAGAGTTAGCAATCAAATGCCAATTTGGAAAAATTACAGAACTCACAAAGGGCCAACTAACTGTACAATGTTCTAGTAGGACAATATAGCAAGGGCATCAATGGGCTCCCAGACTCCTGCCTCGAAAGAAGAAACAGAAATGGCTAAAACTGTGGAGAAATCCAGCTTTTAGATGAGGGAGATGAAAAATTTGGACAACAGGAAGAACATTGAAATAGAAACCATAGCGGGGGGAATGGGAGCGAGTGTAGTGAAGAAGAAATACATTTTATGGGCAGAAAAAGTCTTCCAAAACAGGCAAAACTCGTACCTGATGGTAAAGGAACTAACATAAAATGCAAAAGATGTAGGAGTGAATTTCATAATTTAGTGTCTAAAAAGTGTTTTGTTACCAATAGGGAGTGCAGGTGTTGTGATAGGAAGGGACATTACACTGGGAAGCGAAGGCAGAGAAGTAGGGTAAATAGTGTAGCTACAGTCAGCAAATGTAAAATAGAAACATAATGGATACTCCTGGTTAAAAGGGAACTAGATGAAAACGACACGAGTAAGTAATGCAAACCAAAGGCAGAGTTCAGGCAAACTGCAACTAATGGTAGATCAGGGGGACATGTACACTAATGAATATACACTGAACATATGTTTATTAGAAGAGTAGGGCCAGGTTGAGATTATACCAAAGACCATAAATCCAAAGGGAAATCAAAGCATGACATACAGAGGTGTTGGATTGCATGTGGGCAGAAATCGAGATTAGAAATTGATGTACCAAGGTAAAGTGTATATAGCCAAGTCTGGTCCATCCATTTTGGGATGAACGGCAATATGATGTACCTACAATAATTAATTCAAGGGGAGTAGAGGGCAGTTGAGGATACTAATCTTGAGGAGACTGTCTGACACACAAGCTTGGTGTTTCGAGATAAGCTAGGTTTACTGAAGGGGTATGTTCTCTAAATCAAGTTTTGGAACTTAGCAATACCAGTGAGACACAAAGCCAGGGGGGTGCCAGTTACTGCATGCAAAAAGGGCCATACAATCATATATTGGGCTGGCTGAATATTACGTAAAGGTTGTGAATAACTTTGCCGAAAAGATTATGGGGGTCATTATGACCCCAGCGTTCGGTGATAATGTGGCGGTAGTACCGCCAATAGGCTGGCGGAACTTACCGCCACATTATGACAGCCAACCCGCGAATGTACCACTCTGACCGCCATGGCGGTAATAGCCGCTGGGCTGGAGATATCCATCTCCAGCCCGGCGGTCTTCATTGTGCTGTCTGCGAGATTATGACCCCGCATACCGCCATGGTTTTCGTGGCATTCGTAAGACCACAAAAACCATGGCGGTAGGCCCTATCAGTGACAGGGAATTCCTTCCCTGTCACTGATAGGTTGCCCCCACCCCCTCACCTTTCCAAAGACCCACCACCTCACCAAACCCCTCCCAAACCCCCTACATCAACTCCCCCTTAACAATACACACACATGCAGACACACACTCATTCACACATACATACACGCATGCATACATCCAATCACACACACATCCGTAGACACTTCAAAACACACATGGATATGCATCACAATTACTATACATACACGCACTCACATTTCCATACATTCACGCATGCAGTCAACATTCAACACACACCCGCAATCACGCACATACATACATGCACACACCCCCACACACACAACACCCCCCTCCCTTGTCAGAGACCTGACTTACCTGGATCCAGGCGGTCTTCCGGCAGGAGACGGGATGGGGCGCTGCTACCGCCAGCAGCGCCTGCCAGCAGAACACCACCAGGCTGTATGATTTCTTATAATACGTCTGTCGGCGGTCTACTAGCATGGCGCTGCTGGTGGTAGCAGCACCACCCCACCTCCATTCGCCAGTATGGCCACAGCCGTATTTCCGCCCTTCTTGTAGTGGAAATCCGGCTGTGGTTATATTATGACAGACAGCTGGTAGCCGTGGCGATGGTCTTTTGGCGGCCATCGCCACGGCAGTAGGCGGTTTATACCGGCAATGTTAGAATGAGGGCCAAAGTGCCTGATTATGACCTTGGCGGAGGGGATTACTCCATCCCAAATGTGACGGATGTCCCGCCACCCATATTACATGTTCCATTATATTCTATTGAACTTGTAAAACTGTCACCTTTGGGACGGAGTAATCGCCTCTGCCAAGGTTGTATTCAGGACCTAAGTCTTTGAGAGAACTGTTGAGGGAAGGGCAATAACCTAAATGATTTGTTAGGCAAGACACAGCTTTCATTGGTATCAAAAGAGAGATTTGTAGCATGGCTCCTTTTGATGTTACAAAAAAAACCTGTGTGACATTATATGCCAGTGTGCATGGAGGTGAGGTAATGACACAATGTCACAGTGGTAGGGACAAGGCGGAAGCATTTGCTTCTTGGTCTTTGACATCCACTGAAAGGAACTCTTTAGTCATACAGAGAGAGAGGCACTGGCTGCACGTAAGCCCTTGAGAATGTCCTTACATATGTGTGGGATTAGAAGATAACAATGTTCACAGATCACAAATCTCTAATTAAAATGTTATCACCGGGTGGTACAGTGTCTGTGTCTGTATGCTTAGATTGCCTAAGTGCGAAGTTGCAAGATTATAACTTTGAGGTGGAATGCTGGAGTAACTAACAAGCATATTGTTTGTCACTTCTGTTGGTGGAGTATGTTTCAGGAAAGGATGATATGAACTTCAAGAGAATTGTGGCTCAAGTGTGGGATGGTGTGGTGGATTTTGTGGGTGCTATCTCGAGAGAGCAGTGGGTGGAAGTAGAGGCCGAAGACCTTATAGTGGTTGGAGTGAGAGAAATGATTAAGAAGGAATGGTGCAGGAAAAATGCAGGGTTGGGCTTTGGACTATTTCTGGCTTTTTTGTAAGAATTGTCAATTGCTGGTGATGATGTGATAATGTGAGGAGATACGTTTGTTCCACCTGAGAAGTTGAGAATGACAGTGATGGGTCTGGCACATGAACAACGCTTACACTGAGGAGGCTCAGAGTATTTTAGGTGGCCTGGTATACAATACTATGTTGTTGAATATGTGAAATGGTAGGGAGTGTGTACAGAAAGTGAACAGAAGTTGAGAGTTGTAAAGAGTGAGAGACATCAACTGCAAGATCCAATGGCGACCTTGGGTGAGTATAGTGAGCGTTTTCATTTATCCCATCTGGATGTTGCCGGAGAGAAAGTGTTTTGCTATTGTATTGGTTGACATGCATAGCCATTCAATTGAAGTGCAATGGGTTAAGGAGATTACCACTCAGTGAGTATTTCTCATAAGATTTGTTAAGACTCTGTTTGTCAGGGGCGGCAGTACCTGATGGGTGGTAATAGATAACAGTACACAATAACATTTATCGGGAATGAGGAAGATTTTGAGTGAGTTTGGAATGCCACACATTAGGAGTACAGTTTGCAACCCTCCAATGAATTGAGCAATGAAGAGAGGAAATTGAACAATTAAGTGGGTAACTGAGATGGCGATTAAGAGCTGGTTAAACTTGAATAGTGCCCTGGATGTTTTGTGTGTGCATATTGACCATCTAAACACATTGACACTAAATGCTCTCCTTTTCAACATATGTGAGGCAGTTTCCAGGAATGAGGTTGTGATTGTAACAGCTCCAATAAGTTGCTATGGGCCAGATGTAGCAAAGGTTTTTACCCATACTGTGTCTATGGGAAAAAGTGTTCGTACAAATGGCCTTATGTCTTAATTAATTGTTACTCTAGAATGTGGTTTGAGGAGTGAGAAGAAGCAGAAGAAAAAGGTAAAAAAGTACAACAGAAAAGTGAGAGGGAGATTGGATAAAAGTGAGATGCGATCAAGGAAGTTCTAGTTTTCGTAGTTCAAAAATCTGTTAAAGTTTAGGAGACTTAAGTCCTGATTTAAAACTTGCCAGCCAGGTAACTCTGTCATATCGGTGACGGATATCCTGTCTGCCAAAATCTAAATCCTACTGTCTTCTATGGGATTTAGATTTCGGCAGACGGGATATCTGTCACAGCTGTGACAGAGTAATCAGCCTGTTGAGTTCTAAATCAAGCCCTTAGTGCTGCTGTGATCTTATTAGGTGCTCCTGGGGTTCATTTTACCAGAGTAGCTTTCAGCTGCCTACCATGATGACATGTTAGTCCCTTTCTTTGGTACATTCACTGTGCTTGACCTGCCTTCCCAATCCATCACTACAATGGCGCATTCCAAGCTCTTTTTCAGCATTCAGTTCTGGTTAGCACTAATTGTCTCAGTCTTCTGTTCTTTCTTGTACACTCTTCTTCTACCTCTTATAGGCTCAGGCCACTTACCCGCTTGATGCATGTTATCTGGCACAGGCTCACTTATGACAACTGTTATATCTTCTTCTTCACTTGCCACTAGATTCTCTGTTTCATCAGATTTTTGTCTTGGACAGCAAACTATTTTCCTCTGAAGGTTCTTATAACTAGAATTTTCAGCTTCACTTTTTGATTCGGAGTTTCTACATTTTCTGATTGTTGACTTTCAGTTAGATTTTTGTGTTCTTTTTGATCTTGTTGTTCTTGACTTTAAATTTTTTTAACACTCCTACTAAATCCACGCAACAAATTCAAGTTTGACTCATGAGTCAGTGGTTGGTGTCACCATTTCTTCATTTGCAGTCTTCACTCTTTTCGTACGCCATGTGTGGTACTACTCTAGAAAGCCTCCACATTAAACAGTAGTGTTAGTCACATGAATCACCTATTAAGGGTCTTCCCATCTGGGCTCCACGTTCTAATGTGCTTCTTCACCAACACCTAGTTACCAGCCTGAAGCGTGTGGCATAATCCTTCCTTTGGTGAAGTGTCTCCAAAGGCATCTGATGAGATATAGAACACTCAGCATCATTCAGAGGTTTGCAATAATCTAGCACAAAGTCATCACTAATAGACACAAGCGCAGCTGTCTGCATGTATGGAATCATCATGACCTTTCGCATTGGTACCTCCTATGGAGAGAGCCCTGTCTTCTTGTTTGGAGTATTTCTCATACTCATAAGCACGAGCGGAAGTGTGTCTGGCCATTTCAGCAGCAGTGAGGCACATACTTTTGGAATTTTTATGTACCATTTACTTTTACTTTTTCATTAACTTCTGATGCTTCAGGTCTGTGACTGCAGTGGACCTTTTGCCCAATTTGCATAGCAGTTTTATGAGCTAATTCTTAAAATGAGTACTATCTTTATCTGATTATAAAGAACATGGCAAACTGAAAATAGGAATTAGTTCTGAGTGCTCAGCGGTCATTAATTTTTCATTCAGCTTCATTGCTTTGCATCAAAACAGTTACTGCAGTACTTTGAATACTTCAATATTTCATCTGTAGTTTTTACTTGCCAGCAGGTCATACTCTGCTGAAGATGAGAACTGAGCTCCGGATGCAAACCCAAAATGAAAGCCGATACAAACTACTGCTTTGGTTTGTGGGATCTTTAACCCTACTGAACTTCTATAAATCTGCATAAGCCTCTCATTATTCACATGCACTGGTTCCTTCAGCTCTTCGACAGTTCTCACAATTTTAACCACTACTTTCACTGGGACTTTTTGCTTCAAATGGGCAATCACTTCTTTGTACCTGTCCATAACAAGAGCAACTGGCTTATTATTAGAAAGGGCCATCAGCCAATTTATGGCTGCTTTAAACTATGGCTGTTGGCCAATTTATGGATGCTTTAATCGCGGCTCATGAATCTTTAAAAATCACAATTTTAAACAACGTATTGAAATCAACTGAAAGCACTTTCAAGATTTTCACTAATCTGTCTACCTCTTTGTACCACTTTTCTGGTTCTTCCATAAGCTTTGGAAAATTCGACTTAAATGCAAGGAGAGCAGACGTCTGTGAAAAACATCCACATAATTACCTCCAGCCACTCCTCACAAAGGAATCTAAGGCCCTCATTATAACCCTGATGGTCGGTGACCACCAGGGCTATTGTGGCAGTAGTACTGCCAACAGGCTGGAGGTACTGCCTCCCTCATTTCGACAGTGGCACTTCCCCCACGGTAATACCCCCGGGAACGGTAGTCCCGGTGGTCGTAATCCGCCAGGGCAGCGCTGCAATCAGCGCTGCCCTGGGGATTTCGACTCCCCTTACCACCAGCCTTTCCATGGCGGTAGATACCGCCTTGGAAAGGCTGGCGGTAAGGGGATCTGGGGTGCCCCAGGGAGCCCCTGAACTGCCCATGCACTTGGCAGGGGCCCCCTGGCACAGCCCCATCGCGAATTTCGGGCAGTGAAACGTGCGACAGGTGCTACTGCACCTGCTGCACATTAGCATTTCCGCCGGCTCTATTACGAGCTAGCAGCAATGTTGATGTGACTTTTCCGCTGGGCCAGCGGACGGTAACACTGTTACCATCCGCTGGCCCAGCGGAAAAGTCAAAATAGGGAGCCAGAACTACCGCCAGCACTGGCGGTATTCTGGCGCCCGCAGCCTCGGCGGTCTTCTCAGAAGACTGCTGAGGTTGTAATGAGGGCCTAAGTCATGACCATCACGTTTTCAGACTCATTCTCATGTCTCGTGTCTTTCTCTGCTTCTGTCTTTTTCTTCTGTACTTCGCCACCCCTTTAACTTTCAGGCCCTGTGGTCTCTGTATTTTTTAGATTCATCTATTCTTTAGTTCAATTTGTTATTCATTTAATATGTGGCCATTTCATTAATCTTGTTTTATGCTATATCAAGTCTATATATTTTATGCAACTTTTCCTTATTAGATAGGTCAATACCAAATTCTTCTGCCATCTCTTCAAACTTCTCATTTTCAACACAGACACACATGAGCTTCTTTACTCCACATTATGCACAATTAGCCTCTCTAAAGCAATAGTACTGCATGATCCCCATATTCAGTTTTAGCTCGTAAAGATCTATCTCTTTCCCTCTTTGGGAGTGACACTTGTGTCAACAGCGGACACTATAGGTACAGTGGGTACACTAGGCACAGTGATAATACTAGCAGGATCAACCCCTTTGGCCCTGTTACTTTAATCACAGGCACTGTTGAAATTTCTGACAGTGTACATATACCTGTCAGCTGCACCAGGAACACTCCCCGCTCTACAAGTCTTGGTCTCTGATCGTCATTATTGTAGAGAGGAGGTCTTGTATTCAATAAGTCATCTAGTTATTTATCTTCATCTGAATTTTTCTCAATATTTTGCTTTTCTTTTTAAATTTCAACATTCCCATTATCTTTTCTCCTTTTTTCAGTATTTCTTACTTGTCCAGGAAGCACACTCGGCATTACACCCCCCTCCCATGTCTTTTTCTGCAAGCCAATGGCTCACAGCATTTTTACGCTTTCTTTTCAATCTTTTTCATTCCTTTTTATTTGCAACACAATTCCATTCAATTAGTGCCCAATTTTTAAGGTGTGAGTCTCTAACATCGTCCCTCTTGAGTACTCAAGCTTTGTTACATCACTCATGTTCTTGTCATCAGAAGTAACCTCATTCCAATCTTTTTGCCACATAGACGTATGGAGGCTCAAATTCAACATAATTTCATAGCTGGGAGAATCTAACGAAGCAAATTAATCTCCTTCCATAACAGGAATTGAATGCTTTTTCAAACAGGAACTAAATGTTTGTTAAATGTAGAACCCATTTTACTCAAACGAATTCCAAATAAACCACACAGAAATACACTGTTATGCTAAACCAATCACAGGGGCGCTAGAGTAAAGGTCAACCAATCACAGTGCTTCACTGCTGCATGACACCAGCAGCAAAACTATCATAGCGAGTCTCACTATGTCAGCTCACCAATCTCAGCACAGTTTCGTGGTGATAATCAACCAATTGCAGCATGACTCTTTGTGTCCCTGAAACCTAGTAAATCACAGTGCAATTCTTTATGGCACAATGTTCTGCTCCTGAAAAACTGTGACCAACCTAAACAATCAAACGGTTCAAAGCAAATTTCTTGTTTGCTTCACCTGAATAAGGAAAGAAAGGAAAGTGTATATTAAATGTACTCAGACAGGGACTAATACCTTCAACACTAAAAACATACCACTTATAATACCTTTTTCACAACATATATGGCCATCAGCATACAAAGACATTGCCACTTTAGCCATAATCAAGACTACTACTGACAATGAACTACAAATTCAAACCCTCAACGTGTAGGTGCTAACAAAGAAACACATTGCTCTTCTTAAGCAAAAGCAAAACTGACACCCATACACTGACATTTAACCTGAGAAGAGAAAGAAATGTCACCTTGTTCATCACAACCTTGAGTTGACATGTCTAGCTACCTGCAACTAACTAAACTGCAAAGCAGTTTACACATCACAGCTCGACTTGGCCTAGTACAGAAGGTCATGTTAGCATTGATTGAATATAACGTATACACTGTGATGTGTGTCAATCAAAAATGTAGACACAATGCATAAAAAGAATGGAAACACAAGGTTAGCAAGAATCCCAGCACGTCACAATACGCCCTGATAGCAAGTAGTGTCACAATCAAAATCATTGTCTGGTAACACCATAGAAAGAAACCAAACAAAGGCAGTGGAATAGACACCCCAGACATACCTCCAGATGGACTTCATACAAATACCCCTAGAACTGGAAAGGGTTTTTGTGGTTAATCACTGTGTCGTAGAACATGGACCAAATGGTGGTGGCCCTTTTGAGGGTAGAGGTGGCCACCAGCATCTACAAATCTCTGGCAACCTGACTGAAATAGGTCTTTCTGAAGGATGCTTCTACTTCCTGATTCCACACCTGTAGAATACAATAATTCCAGGTGTCAAGCTGGATATGGATACTTCAAAGCTCTTAAGATGCCAAAAGGGATTGCTGACTTTATATTGATGCCAGAGGGGACAAATTGTGTTACTGACGCCATATAGTGGCCACACTGACTAACAACAACAGTTCCCTTATTTCTGCATCTTTGACTTGGATCAGAAATTTTCTCTCTCCTGAGAATTGTGAGATTTCTTATAGATCAAAGTTCTTGTAGTGCAGTAAGTTCTCCTTCAAAACGATCCGGCTTCCAAAGAAGTAAGGAATGTGAGAAACAAACGTCCATTACGGACAACCAATCAGTTTGCAGCCTGTGATTCCTGTGAATCCTGTCTCAGCAGTACCCCAAGACCATCAAGGAGTGAAGGGCCAAGTTGTTCATGGCTGAGCCTGTGATGACAGGTTAAGCATTCCTCAAGCAAAAGTAGAAAACATAGAAAAAACAAGAAACATGGAAAAGTTAAGTTACCTAGAAGCTCTGCGACACCCACAGGATCTTCATCCTCAGAACTGGAGTTAATCATTGTGGTGCCAGCAGATCCTCTTCTAAGTGGCCCTGCGGCAGTACCTTTACAGGACCCAGCTGTGAAGCCTATTGGATCCCCTCCAGCGCTGCCTTCAATGCTCTTGGACTAGTCGGTGTCAGCCCCAACATTCCCAGAATTCCCAGTGCTGCCCCTCTCATACTTGAAATTCCTGGTGCCCTATTCAGACCTAGCTTCAGTCCTCAACACAATGTTTAGCATCTTTAAAGTGGCATCCAACTCACCAGTGGGCCTTATGATGTCTTATGGACTGCCCATGTTCAATCCCTTGACTCCAGTGCCCTTAGCCCCTGACTGCTGGGGGAGCAGGTTACTGCCATCCATTCTGAAGTCTGCTCTATCACAGAAGCCACCAACACCACCGTCTCCACCTCCTCCTGCACTAGACATGGAACTGTGAGGCACCTAAAAGAAGAGTACAGACATATTCCGTTCATATCCACACCCTCTAATCTTCTGTGCTTATAGTGATGATGCAAGAGAAGAACAGCTACACTGTGTGGCAGGCTTATCCTCAACCAGTGGGTTGGCCACATCTCCAGGAAAGGAAATGGAAATTCCATCTGGGACCCCTACTCCAGAAGTTATGTCCCTTCACTCTGTGTTCAAGAAAGCAGCTGAGGTATTGGCTTTACAACTCCTGACTGCGGACGTTAAAACCAGTGTGCTCACTGTGGTCTTCTTTCCCTCTGATCTTGATTTGGAACCCATACTGTCCTTCAATGAGGCTTTAGTGGAGCTGGTTATGGCAACATGGGGGAAAAACCCTCTCAACACCGGCAGGCAGTCAACAGATTGGTGGCAAGGTGCTTCTGCCCCACACCAGTGGAACCACCCTTCCTATCTGCTTATTTGTCACCAGATAGATTATTCATTAAAGCTACCTGCTCTTCAGGACAAGTGGCGGGTACCTTTACTGCTATCCTTCAGACAGGAAATCTACGTGGCTGGAAGAATGGGGGAAGATGTTTTCTGCAGGTAGTATGGCACTCAAATCATTAAATGTGACCTGTCTTCTGCTGTAGTACACAAAGAAGACACAAGATCCCTTTTTCAGGAAAACTTCACTATGGGCAGAACACCTCACAACATATTATCAATGCTGGATTGGACACTGCGGATTCTGTGGCACACACTATGGGGACTTCCATCTCTATGGCCTTGTGCAATGCTTCAGAAGTCAGGTTTCGCTTGTGACATAAAAGCCAGCCTGATTGACCTCCCTTTCGATGGAGCATGCATTTTTAGTGCCAAAGTTGATGCCACCTTGGGGCAGTTCAAGACTAGCAAGCTACAGCCTGGTACTTGGGCCTTCTGTTCCTCCAAATTACCTTTCCGTTCTGCCACAAGAAGTTGCAGCGGTCCTCCTGAAAGGAGCAGTGGAGTTGGTGCCAGAGCAGGAGATTCTACACAATGTTACTCCTCATGTATCATTGTTCCACAAAAGGACACTGATCTCCGTCTGATCCTAGAACGTATGGATTTTATGAAGGCTGACATTAGCTCAGGTCTTGTTGGTATTGGAAGCGGGTGACTGGATAGTGTTTCTCGACCTGCAGGATGCATATTTCTACATTCTGGTCCTGTGGTCCCATCAAAAGTACTTGCGCTTTGTGGTAGATTCCTTGAATTACCAGTTTGAGGTACTGCGTTTGGGTTGACATTGGCACCACGTGTCTTCACCAAGGTAATGGTTGTGGTTGCTGCCCATTTAAGAAGGCCAGGAATCCCCATCTTTCCATACCTAGATGACTGGCTGTTCAAAGCTGGCTTTTCAGACATGGTGCCACTTCAGCTGAAGTAGACAGTGCTGTTACTGTTCGACCTGTCAGGTTGAGCCACTCACCTGAAATCCAGGAGGTTCTTATGGGGCTACACTGCACCTTCTACCCTCTCAAGAACTGTCTTCAGTGGCAGTGGTAACACTGCAAAGGTACCAGTTCCCAAAGGGAAAGGGGGTTGGGAGCGAGAGAGAGAAAGAGAAAGACATTTGGTAACCTGGATGCCTCGCCTGAATACCGTGACTAGTTCGTCTCACAAATGTAGTTTCATTGTATCAGAATTGCCTGCAGCTTCTGATTTCAGAATTATCAGCTAATGATAAACACACACAATTAATATACTCACAACACATAATATTGGTCACTTCTAACATTAAACACAGTGCGCTGTAGGTTAGACATGCTTTGAATCACCAGTATGCTCATATAGTGCATAAAACCAAATAGCCATTCTCTGTTTATACATTCTCTCTTGGATTATTACAATAAAGTCTCTTGTGGATTAATCAAAGTCTGTCTCTCTCTTGGTTAATCAAAATCTCTGGGTTAATCACAAAGAAAATTAACCAAACTAAGAAAAATCATAATGCAGGGTTAGTAACAATAACGCCCCAGTTGTGCTCCAGTTCGTACACACTGCTTTTCAGTTTTTAGTCAGTCAACAGGATCAGATTCATTATCCTGAGGGTTTCGTGATTATTTTGGATTACAGATAACTTTGCATAAGTCTGTATTGTGGGAACAAGCACGCTGCCAAATCATATGTAGTCTTTCTTTGCTTTAAGGCAAGCAAATGCGCATCAGCATGATTGAGTGCCTAATGGTACCTTAAATTAATGTTCTGTTTTTTCTGATCTTTGCAGGTTCGCAGATAAGGGCCTAGAAGGAGGCTGAGGGCAGCTGGGAACCTGGAGACAAAGAAGCTGCCGGAAGGCGCTGCCGGAAGACACCGGACACTGCACTTCTCCATGCCTTTCCTCCCATCAGAATATTCACAACTTCCAGGAGATGGTTTCATCTTTCCAGAAAAGGCACATAAGTTCCAGCCCTGAAGGTCTTGCTCCTGCTTGGTCTTCTAACTTCCTACATTTTAGCGGTCATGAATGCACATTGATATATGAAGGCTCTGCAGTGGTGTCTCTGCAGGCAGTGATACAAGAACAAGGGAGACCAGGCTCCGTTGTGGTTTTCCCAAGTGCTGCAGCAGATGTTGCTTGATGCGGAAACTAGGAGAACCTGCTTTGTGGGAAGGCATTTAGTCCCCCTCCGCCCATGGCCATTGTAGTGATGGATTCCTCCACTGTACAGCAGGGGGCTCATCTGAATGAACAGGAAATCAGAGACCTCTGGTCTCTGGAGGAGCAGGTACTTCACATCAACCTGCGGGAACAGTGGGTAATTCAACTGGCGCTCAAGGGTTTCCTCCCCTCCATACAAGGAAGGTACTTTTAGATCTTGACTGGCAATATGACTTTGATGTGGCATGTGAAAAAGCAAGACGGGGTAGGGTGTGAACTCCTTTGGCTCGAGGTATAACAACTGTGATCGTGGGCACACCACTAAGGGACCTAGTTAACATTCAGCCACCTAGTGGTGTCTCTGAATGTCAGAGCCTACAGCTTGAGCTGGTGTTATCTTCTCCCAGGTGGACTTGTTTGCCTTCTTAAGAAATGCTGAATGCCAGCAGTTATGCATGCTTCACTATTTGTTGAGAGGAGCCTTGAGGGACATCTTACATTTCAGGGGGAACTTCCAGCTCATGCTTTTCTCCCCATGTCCCTGATTCCTTGATTCCTGGAGTTTTGAAGTGAATCTGATCATCACAGACTGGCCAAGAAGGGTGTGGTATGAGGAACTAAGGCACTTCTCCCTTTGGATCGCCTCAAGCTGGCATTCAAAGTATCCACCAGAAAGATGGTTACAACTGGCAAGCAAATATTTCTTGAGCATCCAATAAACACTAGTTTGTACTGGAATTGTGCATCTGTTTGGGCTCCTTCCTGACAAAACGAGTGTCAGGAAAGTATGGAAAGGACTAGCAGGGGCTCCATGTCAACAGGGAGACAATGGCCCTCATTATGACATTGGCGGTAAATCCAGCTTACTGCCGTGGTGACGGCCGCCAACATACCGCCATGGAGGCGAACATCTGTTTGCCATATTATGACACACACACACTAAACCAACAGAATACTGCCACAAACACATATCCGCCAGACCAAAGATTAGTGGTAAAGTGTCAGAATGAACACCCATACTGTTACGGCAACAAAACAACGCCCACCACATTATGACCCACGAATCACCACGGTGGACAATCAGCGGCAGTAAACCATTGGCGGTACACACTGGTGCGGTCAGAATGGCCACCCAAATACAAAACAAGACAACATTGGCCAAAACGAAAATCACACACCTGACTCTGATACACACACCACACCCACCCACCCACAGCACTATAAAACACACACCCACATTACCAACAACCCTTTACGAACAGGAAAAATAGCCAACAAACAGCCACGCAAATCACAGCAACAACTACACACACCACTAACACCCATCCATGCATCACGCACCCCACACCCCACCACATTATACAACAACCACTGCACAACACACACTACACCCATGTCCACACAAAGGCCCTCCCTTTTTACTGATGAGGAGTTAAGGGTCATGGTGGAGGAAATAGTCAGGGTAGAGCCACAGCTGTTCGGAGCACAGGTACAGCAGATCTCCATTGCCAGGAAGATAGAGCTATGGCGAAGAATCCTGAACAAGGTGAACGCCGTGGGACAGCATCCAAGAACAAGGGACGATATCAGGAAGAGGTGGAACGACCTATGGGGGAAGGTATGTTCCATGGCAGCAAGGCACTAGCTCGCCATCCAGAGAACTGGCGGTGGACCCCCACCTCCTCCCCCACAGCTGACAGCATGGGAGTAGCAAGTCTTGGGAATACTGCATCCTGAGGGACTGACTGGAGTTGCTGGAGGACTGGACACTGGTGAGTCAACACTTACTACCTATCCCCCCACATACCTGCATGCCACCACCATCCCTCACCCTGACACCCATCACTCCACTCCATCCCACACAGTGCACCGCCACAATTGACTAACCTCAATGCCAAGCCCTGCATGCCAGACCCACTGCATGTACATTCCTCCCAGCCCTGCATGTACACCCACCACCAATGCCTGCACAGCATGGAGAAATAACAGTCCCACAATACATTGCCATACACAAACAAAGGTGGAAGGGCAACAGCAACGATATAGGGGAAGCCAAGGATGCAGAAAATATCGTAGACATGTAGCATAATACACCACTTACATTCCCACAGGTTCCCCAGCCAATCTCAGCGGCGCAGAGGTGCCATGGCTACCCAGTCCCCCAACAGAAGATGCCTCCAGTGATGACAGTAACTCTGGCCTACTGGATCTGGATGAACTTCCTGGACCATCAGGATCACTAGTCAGTCGGATACCCCAGCCCATACCCAGTGCACAACAGAGCTTCCCCCCTCAGTATCCACACAGGGGTCAAGAGCCACGACAGTTTCACCTGCAAGAATTGAGGTACAAACATTAGCCTTTGGGGATGACTCCTGAAGGCTTGCACTGACATGCATTGGGTGGGGACTCAAGCTCACCTATTAGCCACACCCTGTGTCTCTGTAGTTGTGCCATCACATTTGGGATGCTGCTACTCCTCAAAAAGAAGGTGTCATGCACCGACCCAGGATACTTGGCAGTGATGTGGGAGATGTACTGGTCAGCCAGGCACACCATTTGCACACTGAGTGAGTGGAAACTCTTCCGATTTCTGTACACCTGTTCATTGTGCCAGGGGGTACAAATGCAATATGTGTTCCGTCAATGGCCCCAATAATATTTGGAATATGTCCCACTGCATAGAATCCAGCCTTCACAGTGGCCAAATCTTCCACTTGTGGGAAAGCGATGTAGCTGCACATGTGTTTGAGCAAGGCAGACAAAACACTTGACAGCACTATTGAGAACATTGCCTGTGACATTCCTGCTGCCAAGCCCACTGTTACTTAGAAAGAGCCAGTTGCCAGGAAATGGAGATAGAATTTGCACAAGAGGGGGGATCCCAGTAGGATGACGGATAGCTGATAACAGACGAGGCTCCAATTGAGTACATAGCTTTTTAGTGCTTTTTAATGCATCACGTGGAGCTCTTCAGTTTATCTTTTATCTATTTATAATTGTTTTGCATGATTATGGTTTGCTGTTTATTGGATTCTTTTATGGCTTCTAGCCGAAATAAAGTTATTTATTGATATTGATATTGAGTACACAGCTCTGTGTTTGTGGCCCTGTCCTGTCTATAGGTGAGTATTATGTGCCTGTCCTCCAGTGTAGCCAAGTCCACAACGGGTCTGTACATGGGGCCTAGCCTCCTCCTCATATTCCTTAGCAGTGGTAGGTATCTAAGGGGCACAAGAGTGAGAAGGGAGTGACAAACTGAACAACGGAACCACCATCTCAATGTAAATGGCAATGTCTGTACAATTGACAGCAATGACGCAGTTTCCAATTACCGAATTTTGACCACCACTATAAAATGGTGACCGCCGATCCTGTATGTAGGGACAGCTGGAAGTGATGTAACTCCGCCGGCATTGGGCGTCATGGCGAAAGGCGGTCTTGCACTGCCGTTCTGTTCCTCATTGGCTTACATGGGGTTCTATGGAGTACGGCGTCCAATGAGGATCACCGGCGGGGGTGACGGTGTACACTGCCGCTGACATAACCGCCATTTTATGTCTCTAACCTCACTTGATTCCTGACTTTTCACAGGACAACACCTCCACTGCGTGTGCTGCTGTGACCTGTGTCAGGACCCTACTATGGCCCCTGTGACAGGGGAAGGGCCCCTGCCTTCACTTCAGAGGAGTTGGAGCACCTGGTGGACAGCTGTATGGGCCTCCAGACCCACAGGTGAGTACAACATGGGGAAGATGCATGCAACAGGGTTGCATGGAGATGTGTGTGCTGGCGGTGTGTTCTTGGGTGGGGAGTATGTCTGGTGATAGTATGCATGCAAGGCTCTGGGTGATGTGTGTGCCAATTGAGGGGAAATGGTATTTGTGGACCATATGTGTGACAGGCTGGATTGTAAGTTAATTGTGTCCTCCTGTCTGTATTTCCTCTGCAGGTCAGCGCCCATCAGAAGAAGGGATTGTGGCATGCCATCGCCAAGGACGTGCGGACCCTGGGGGTCTATAGCAGGCAGAGCACCCACTGCAGGAAAAGGTGCTAGGATCCTGGTGGTGGGTTTCAGTTAGTGGGTGCCTCTTAATGCCAGCTCAGACATTGCTGCATGGTCCAGCTCAGGGTAAATGGGTATATGGCAAATTCTTGATAACTAGCTAGGTGACATTCCATGTCAGACAGGGCTTAGTAGGTCCCAGGAGGGGTGCAGATGGTGGTGGTTGGCTCTCATCTTGCTGTGGTACCTAGCCAATGGAATGCCAGTGCAGTGCATAATGCTCAATCTTGATCCCTGTGTCTGATGGTAATGTGTATGCCATCTGTGGTGTTGGTGCTCTAATTGAACCAGTGCTCCCTTTCTCTCTCTCCCCCCTATTTCCTTCTGTCATCCTGTCAATGTGTGCATTAGCATCATCTGGCGGAGGAGCAGGGGCACCAGCGACTGAGGGAGCTGCATCCCATGGGACCCAGGAGGCAGAGTCCACTGACATCGAGGAGACCAGTGGACGGAGGGTGAGGGGAGTGCCACGGCGGAGACAGGAGGTGACAACACTGACTCTGACTGCTCCTCAGATGGAAGCTCCCTGGTGTTGGCGGACACCTCTGGAACCACCCCAGCTACAGGTACAGCCCCCACCCCTGTACCAGCACCACCCTTCCAGTAGCCCCCCACTGAGTTGGCTGTGTCCGCTCACCCAGAAAGGGTGGGCATCTCTTACGCCCCAGGCACCTCAGGTCCTGCCTCAGTGAGCCCTGGTGCCCTCAGTGAGAATGTTATTGACCTCCTGAGATCCATCTCTGTAGGGCAGTCAACCATAGTGAATGCCATCCAGGAGCTGCCATCCCAGATGCAGCAATGCAATGCCTACCTGGAGGGCATCCACTGTGGGTTGGCGGCCCTTCTGAGATAATTTCTGGCTTTGGCCTCCTCTCTGATGGCAGCCAGTGTCCCTTTTCTTACCATCTCCCCTCAAACTACCACTTCCCAGCCCCAGTCTTCTCAACCCCAACCCATCCCATGCACACATACAGACAAGCATGCACACAAAACATCACACAAGAGTGGCACAGACAAACATAGGCAGCACACTTCAGGCCACAAGCACTCACACAAACAACAGACTGTTGCACATACAATAACATCCACTGCCTCCCCCTCCTCCTTCAACTCCTCCTTCACAGTCACATCCACACTCACACCAGCATGCAATGCATCAACAGCCACCACCACCATCACCACATCATGCAGCACACACACCTCACTTGCAGACACCTCCACAACATCCATCCATGCATCCTCTTTGTCCTCTCCCACCCTGTCTTCCCCAAGAGACACAAACTCTCGCACTCAGACACTCAACAGTCATCCACCTCACACACGCATATTGTCCATGCACCTGCACCCAAGTCCAGCAGATGTACACCTCCTACAACCACTCTATCTACCTCCACTCCCATCCCTCCTCCCACATCCCGCTCCAACATCCCTAAGAAGCTTTTCCTTGCCCAACTTGACTTCTTCTCTCGCCCTCCACCCCCGTCCTTCCCGTCAGAGCAGGGTCCCAACGATCCAGCCCAGCACCTCAGCCAAACAGTCTGCCACTGCTCCCACCAAAAAATCAGCTGCTGGCACAAAGGGGCCCCTGTGTGTGATGGCAGCCAGTCCTAGTAAGAGCACACCTCTGCCTCAGAAAGGGAGGACTAGGGTGGCAAACCCCAAGGGACAGAGGATGGGGACAATGGAGGCACCTCCTAGTCCTGGAAGCAAGGACACAATCCACATGTCAAAGGCCAATGGGGCCTGTCACAAGAGGGGACACATGGATCCCCCTCCACTCCCAAAGACAGCCAAGGATCCTCCTCCACCACCAAAGACAGCCAAGGATACCCCTCAACCATCAAAAAAAACAAAGGTTCCCACTCCACCACCAAAGAAAGCCAAGGTTCCCACTCCACCACCTACCAAAGAAAGGCAAGGTGAAGAACCAGAACCTTATGGGCCTGGCGGCGCAGGGTACGCCTGAAATCTCCTTGGATTCACCTGCCTCAACTAACAGAGACACGGGACACTCTGTCAGGCGTAAAAGATCAGATTTTATTAGCTGCAGCTAGTACAGTTGTCCAAGAAGTACACAAGGTATGTTCTCAGGAGACTGCCACTTTACTTTGTGGCGCACAATCTTATATACCGTATAAAAACCATTTATTAACTACATACACTCCCAGAACACATAGAAAGGAGCCAGTAAGAATAATGTAAAGATAGAACAGAGCCAATAGAAATGTCGGAAAACAAGACAGCACCAATAGAAGGAATTGGAAAACAAAGTATCAAGTGACTTAAGGTTGCCTCCCCTCCAGCTGTGTTTGTCACCCCTCCCTTGAACTAATTCATTAACCGATCCACAACGAAGTTGCATGTGGTGCGATAAGTTTGTGTGCGTTTGGAGGACAGTTGTGAAATGAGAGAATACTAGCAAAGGACAGCGAAGGCCAGACGATAAGATAAGATCGGCGGAGAATAGTGTGAGCCTACAGATAGTTGAAACAAGGATTAGAAAACCAGACAGGGATTAGTGTACTCGGTCAGACCTTAATACCAGCCTTGTAAAGATAGAGGCAGAAGGCTGTTTTGAACACCATGTTGCAGAATAAGCAGAAAAGGCAGAATGGACTTCGTTCGCTGTGCTGCCTGAGTGAAGGCAACATAAAATGGCGGCGGGCCACAAAATGGCGGGTCGATACGATCGTATTAAAAATCGAATTTCCTCAGACCCTCCTTTTGCCAGAACTCAGGCAAGATACACAAACTCATGTTAATCTGAGTCGATGTCTATGGCCATGAGGTCATCAAGCTGTTGCTGTACCATCATTTTGATATTCTCTGCTCTTTGTGACTTGGGTTTGGGAATACATGCAGTAGCACATAGGTTGCAGATGGCAGGACCGCAGTGCATACAAAGACAACAAGAGAATATAAAAGCTAAAATTACTCCAAAGAATGTCAATACCTTCCAACCCCATTTGGACAGTAATCCCCAAAACCACTCTGAAAAGGACCAATCTCCTTCGTCCTGATGAATCGACTCGGAGATTATGTGTAACTTAGAGATAGCTTGGTATACTGTCGGAGCGTCATTAGGTATGAAAATACAGCAACCTGATCCGATCAATTTGCATACTCCACCACGGTCCGCAAGAACAAAGTCTAAGGCAACACGGTTCTGCAAGGTCATAAGACGATCAGCCTGTAGTTCAGCTGTAATGTTACTTAAAGCTCCTACAGTGATGTCTATGGTGGTTTCTACGACACGAACCAATTGTCTTATATTTCTGCTGTTGGCCATTGGACCCCAGAAGGGAAGAAATCCTTTGAGGAAATCTCCTCCCTCTTGTCCTGCTGTGTCTTTCGAATCCACAATCCCTCTGCCATATCTATTTTTATGATGGTTCGCAGGAGCGGTGTATGTAGGGGGAAGAAGAAAGGCTATATAACAAGTACCAGAGAAATCAGCTGGCAACCATGTATAAGCCCTATCGTGGCAAACGAAGTATGTACCTTGAGATGGTACTAACGGCAGTGAATTCAGGGCTGAATAAACATATGTATGGGAACATAAACTTTCTCTTTGTCCGGTGTTTGGAGTTCTACCATTTATTTGCAGACAGAAATTTCCTTGTTGGGGTATGACCCGTATCGGAGGAGATTTTCCTTGCTTAACCTTATCATTGAGGCTGGAAATGTAATTAGTTATGTTCCAATTGGTATATGCTTTTCTTTCATCTATGGAAGCTTCACTTTTTTCCATGATTTTAGCCATAGCTACCATTCCCTTTATCAATAAACTATGACTGAAATCTGAACCAACACTATGTGAACTGACAGGTTGTTTAATTTTACTTTGATATGCATTATTGAAAATGACAAAATAAGCCCAAGCGGAACCTTCATAGGAGAATGGAAGAACTAAATATGGCATTCCTTTTTCTACCGTATGTGGTATGAGTCCACACACCCAACAGTCAGTTGTATTGATCACTAACTGATGTTGATGTAACAACTGGACGAAGGAATTGTTAAAGTATTCAGTTCTTCTGATGAGTTCATGCTGGGGAAGAGTGTGAAATAGGTGCGGAGAGATAGTAGAAGAAGATGTAGAGGTAGGAGAAGAGACAACTTTTTGCTGCAGAGTAATAATGATCCAGTTTACAGATGCCAAAAGAATACACGACAATATAATGACGCATAGAGCAATACTACAACGACTACATATTTCTTTACAATTATTCTTTACATTTTTACTTTCTCTTTTATCTAATGTAGCCTCCATCTTTCTAAGTGGATGCTCACGGCAATCTTCCTCAATCACTGTAGTCACGATTATCTACCGTCCTATGACACTGTGAGGTCCTGCAGGCCTATTGCCACTTACTCAGGTCGTAACTAAGACTCCTACCGTGACCCTGCAACCGGGATAGAGTACTACATAGGAGAGAAATTTACAAGTTCTTTGGTCTTGGTCTCAAATTATAGCGTTCCTGTCCAGAGGCAGTCTGGTTTTGAAACAATGTTCCTGGATTTGTCGTGTTCAAGCGACGATGCGATGGTATTGCTTCTTGAAGGATGTCGTCGTCCTCTTTCTCAGAAAGTGTTCCAATTAGACGCGCATCACTGAATGGTACAAATTGCGGAACTTTCTCACTTTCAGAGTCACTGATGCCTCTACGGACCCACTGATCGAAAGGCAAGGGCAAAGGCACTTTCTTGCAGTGCACGGCATGCACCCAGTTTTTCTTTCCTTCGACTTTAACTGCTGTTCTTGTGGTCAAAAGAACCAGGCGTGGCTCTCTCCATCTGGGCTCCAAATTTCTCTGTCGTTGGAAATTTTTCGTGCAGACCCAGTCACCTGGTCGGATGGAATGACCTGGGTCTGTGGAAGCCTCTGGTAGAGCACTCTGAACCTGTTGATGAAGAACACGCAATTTAGTTGTAAGGTCATGCAAGTAGTCAATCAACATCGGGTATGGCAAGTCTGAGTATTTCTTAGGGCGAGGAACTCCCCATACATTAGCTGGGCGACCAAATATCACTTCGTAAGGGCTAAGCCCCAAACGAGAGTGTACTGCTGTTCTGGTGGACAGAAGAGCCAATGGTAAAGCATCAGGCCAATTAAGTCCTGTGCTAGCTTGCACCTTAGCAATTTTAAGCTTCAAGGTTCCATTGTAGCATTCTACTAAACCAGCCGACTGTGGGTGATTCGCCGCGTGGAACTTCTGTTTTATGCCAAGACCTGCACAAACTTTTTGCATGACTTGACCCACAAATTCGCTCCCATTGTCACTCCAGACAATGCGCGGCAAACCAAACCTAGGGAAGAATTCTTTCAAAAGTATTTTGGCAGTTGATAAAGCAGTATTGTCCTTCAGAGGGTAGGCTTCTACCCATCTAGAAAAAGCACATACTACCACCAGAACATATTTGAGGTTGTTGCATCGTTCCATGTGAATATAATCGATCTGCAACACCTCAAATGGATATGTTGGAGGAGCAAAATGACCTGCTGGAGTTGGGGTTCCCTTTCCCGGATTGTACATCAAGCAAACAATACAATGTTTTACTACATTATTTGCACACTTTGGGATCCCCTCATTTTGCCACACTGGAGCCAGAAGTCTACATATTCCTTTTGCACTTAGGTGAGCTGGACCATGTGCCATAGTAACTACAGGTAGTACATAAGCATCTGGTAACAGCCAACGTTGATGTTCTGATAATTCAACCCAACATCCCATCTCATCTAACATTCCTGTACTTTCCTTCCACTTTCTCAACTCATTCTCCGTAGCCTCTCCTTGAATTGATTTCACACTCTCTACTGTATCTTCACACATTCCCTTTTCTCTTACGCAGTTTGCGGGACCTGCAACATACATTCGACTTGTGTCGTCTCTGGCTGTCTTTTTCGCTACCTCATCTGCAAATGCATTTCCTCGACCAACATCGTCCACAATCTTTTTGTGTGCACTACACTTCACGATCGCTATCTGAGTAGGCATTGTAAGTGACTCAAGAAGTTCAGTCACTAATTGACCATGTTGTATCTTAGTACCATGGGAAGTAAAGAATCCTCTTTCCTTCCATAAGCGCCCAAAGTTAAACGCTACACCAAAAGCGTATTGGCTATCAGTGTACACGTTTACTCTTTTTCCTTTGGATAACACACACGCTCTAGTTAAGGCTATTAATTCAGCTGCCTGAGCTGAATTATGTCTAATGCGTGCTGTCTCCACAATCGTATGCAAAGTAGTAATAGCGTAGGCTGAAACTGTATCTCCATTCGGGAGCTTGAAACAAGAACCATCTACCCATAGTGTTCCATCTGGATTCACTAATGGCGTGTCTTTTAGGTAAATTCTACCCTTAGTCTCTTCTTCAGTACGGAGAAAACAATCATGCTGTTCAGAGACATCTCTCTCTTCTGGAAGAGGCAACAAAGTAGCTGGATTCAGGGTATTACATCGTTTGATGTGTATGTGACTAGCCAAAAGCGTCAGCTCATATCCGGACAACCGAGCACTCGTAAGATGCTGCGTTTTTGTCCTATTTAGTAAAGTATCCACTGCATGTGGCACCATAACAATGAGAGTATTATCTAGCACTACTCCAGCAGACTGTCGAATAGAAATTGCTGCTGCCGCTGTCGCCTTAAGACAACTAGGCAATGCTTTAGCTACTGGATCTAACGTAGCTGAGAAATATGCGCATGGTCGCTGTTGATCTCCAAAACGCTGCGTTAAGACTGACAATGCACAACCCTCTCTTTCGTGGACATAGAGCGTAAAGGGCTTACTGTAATCAGGAGTACCCAATACAGGAGCAGAACACAAAGCAATACGCAAATCAGTAAAACTCTTCTGACATTCGTCAGTCCACGGAAGAGGCTGAGGCGTATCTTTTAAAGTTAGCGCCAACAGCGGTTTAGCCAATAAAGAGAAACTCGGAATCCACTGTCTACAATAAGAAGTAATGCCCAAAAAGGCACGTACCTCTCTTTGTGTGGATGGCACTGACATTTGTGCAATTGCCTGAATTCGTTCGGGGGTCAATCGTCGTCCCTCCTTTGACAAGAGATGACCCAAATAAGTCACCTCGCGACAGACATATTGTAATTTAGAAGGAGAAACCTTGTGATTCAGATCAAACAAATGACGCAACAGTGCAACGGTCACGTTTTTGCAAATCTCCTCTGAATCAGCGGCAACTAATAAGTCATCCATGTACTGAATGAGAGCGGCACCGGACGGTAAGGAAAAGGCATCAAGATGACATTTTAGAGCTTGACTGTAAATAGAGGGACTTTCACAATAACCTTGAGGTGCGCGTTTAAACCGGAAGCTTCGGCCTCCGAGGGAAAAAACAAAAATATCTCTACTCTCTTCGGCGATGGGAATACTAAAGAAAGCATTCTTTAGATCTATAACTGAAAACCAAGTCGCTGTAGAAGGTATCATCGTCAACAGAGCAGTGATATCTGGGACTACAGGAAACTGCGGTACGACAATCTTGTTTACCTCCCGAAGATCAATTACAAAACGATAAACAGGAGGCTGAGAAGGATCAGTGCGTTTAAGAACCGGAAGAACAGGACTGTTACATGTATTTCCTCTCGTTTCCTCAACCACACCCTTCTGAATCAAATCATGGACAATTTCCAGAAGTGCTTTCTCACCTTCAGTAGAGATTCTGTATTGCGGAATACGTGGCATTTCAGCATTGGGCTTGAGAGTAACAACATAAGGTGGGATCTCAAGACAACCAACGTCATTCGGACCCGTAGCCCAAAGCGTTTCGGGAAGAGAAAGCAATTCAGGTGGGAATTGATCTTTTGATAAGTACATTGGACTAGTCATTTTCTGTCCTAGAGTGAGGTATACACCAGAAGGTGAACAATATATCGTAGCATGCATTCTTTTTAATAGATCTAAACCCAACAGATTTTCACCACAACCATTCGTCAGAAGAAGCGGAGCTTCTAATTCATAAGGGCCTATTGAAACAGGCAAAGGGCAAGAAACTGGATTGCGAACAGGGGCGCCAGAAAATCCTACAGATACATTCGTTAAGCCAGACAAAGGTGCGCCAGGGAGTTTAGAATGAATGATAGAGCTTCTCATGGCACCAGTGTCTAAAAGAAATGGCTCTGAAACACCCATTGTAGTGACATTAACATAAGGTCCATTCTGATCCACTGGAATTGACGTAACCCCCTTACTTTGTCCATGGCTGTCCTATTCAAAATGAAGACTTTCATTCCCTCCTTCAATATACTGATCCTCACTGTAATACTGTGTAGACCTAACATTTTGCTGGTCAAAGTAATTTCCGGAATTTGGAGGAACAAAAGAACGCTGCTCTTGGGTTAACACACCTCGACCTCTACCTCTATTTGCTGACTGAGGACCACCACGACCTCGTGAAGCAGATGTTGCTCCATTACGCTGCAACAATGCCGGACAACTGTTCTTAAAATGACCTTCCTCCCTACAATAAGCACATTGATTGGGACCTAGCAAAGGTCTTGGAATGAATGGTTCAGGCTTTTGATACAACCTCTGAAACTGCGGAGGCTGTTGAAACTGAGGCTGAACATAACGAGGAGGATAAGCCTGTTGCAAGAGAACTTTAGTTTTTAATTCTTTCGTCTTTTTCTCTTGTTTTTCCCTTTCTTCTTTGTCTCTATTTTCATAATATTGTGCAGTAGCCAATATCTGGGCGGAAGAAGAAACTGCCCATGAACTCTCGGAGTCTTTTAGCTTGTGTGATAGTTCAGGAAGCAAGTTATATACGAACTTATCCACAAATAATCGCTGTCCCCCTTCTGTAGCCATATCTTGACCACTGTGATCAATGAATGTCTCCTCGAATCGGGTAAAGAAATCGGAAACACTTTCATCTTTCTTTTGTTTACATGCTGCTAGCTTATCCCAATTAACTCTCAAAGCAGGCATCATTGTTTTCATTAATGTAATAATCCTACCAGGGAGTTCTGAGATCAAAGCTTCGGGCTTTGCACCACCTACTTGACCTCTATCTGCGGCAATAATAGCGTTCCAATCGCCGCCTAATTCTTGAGCGTGATCCTCTCTACGAATTTTAGCCCATATTGTCTGTGGAACTACATTTCCCATCAACATGTCAATATCTGCTAGATTCATAGTACATGCATCAACTGTTTGCGACAACTCTTTATAGTAACCAGCAGGATTTTTGCGTGGATCTGGTAGTGACTGTTTAAGTGCTAAAACTTCAGACCTTTTCCAGGGGACATGTACCCATATGCGCTGAAAATGCGCAGGAATAGCTGGATTAGCACCTGCTGCTGCAACTTCTTCCTTCCATATTGGAGAAACCTCTCTCATGGGATAGTTTTTCAGTGCTGTCCTAACTGAAGGATCAGAATCAGGAAAAGTCTGTGAGAACAATAGGGATCTGAAAGAAATAAGTGTTCTGACAGCGTTTTCAACCTTAGGACCCACAATAAGTCCTTTGTCAAAGTCAGCCTGAACATCTAACAGATCCTGTGGGACCGAACCCAAATTCATATCCTCCCATTCTTTAGCGAGAGTATCACACATAACTTTAAAAACATATCTCTGCGTAGGTGCATTCCATTGCAGAAAGGTGGACATAATATCAGACGTACTATATTGGGGACCATTCTTGATCCATCTACAAGCAAGTGAGTCAAATTTTTCTCGCTCTTCGGAGTCTGGGAATTGACTACGAGACTGTCTTCGAGAAAAAGCTGGAGACACATTTAAAGCTTCAAAGAAAGGTGATAAGAGACCAGAGACAGTATCTGCAAATCGCTTACGCCTAGATGGAGAATTTGACATAAGGATAGGGGACAAGGTATTAGGTGAATTAACTAAAGGAGCATTAGGAATTGCCAAAGGAGCAGAAGGCAAAGGAGTTAAAGGCAAAGCTGGCATAGGCAATACTTGAGGAGGCAAATGTGGAAAAGCTGGAGCAGGCGGAAGCACAACTGGCGGCTGAACAGGCTGTAACATCGGGGGTGCATTAGCACCTTGTACATAGGGCGGAGGCAATTTCAATAAGTGGGACATTAAGGGATCTTCCTCAAAATCTTTTCTCTTATCAAGGGAAGAGATAGGCAACGTCGGATAGCATTTATCTATTGCCATTCGATGCTGTCTGTCTGAAATTTCCATTGCATTATCTATTTCATCATCTTTGAATTGCTGAGCAGCCTGTATAATCGTCATTCCCTGTGTTTTCCTATCTCGTTTCGCTTGTTTAATTTCTCTCTGTTTGGCTTCCTTACGCCAAAGGCGAAAAGAGTCAAACATTGCCGGCCGGGCTTTTCTTTTAAATAACGTTGCTTCTAAATTATCTAGCACATCAGTTTCGAAACTACCATTTTCTGGCCATTTTAAAACACCATCTTTCTTTGTATATCGGGTCCATGTCTTATTAAAGGCAATAGGACCAACACCATGTTTAGAATAGAGCTCATATGTGGGAGTTCCAACCGAAGGAATCGGACAGGAGTCCTCAAGCTGGGAGTCCCTATTACAACCAAAGCAACAAAGTTTTCCAAACTTAGTCAGACCAGACATCTCACGATTTTTACTGGCTGTTCACAAACATCAAGGGGGTAAAACTTTCAGTTTACACAGCACAAATGCACTTACCCCTCGGCTTTGGCCACTGCAATGGCCAAATCTAAGGACCTAAGGACAAAACAAAGACCAAAATTTGTGGGCGCGACCCACCAAATACTTAACTAAGGATGTCTTCTTACACCAACAGAGGCCCGTCTATCGTCTCGCTTTACCATACATCATCAAAGAAAGGGCCAAGGCAGGGCGGCAGTCAGGGCAGCAGTCGTCAGTAGCCGTCAGGAAGGAGTAACCGCGCTGAAAAAGACCTTCGGACCACTTCGACATACAGGGGTCGCTTGACGTGGCTCGCGATTCCTCCAGAATTTTCTTGCGGGGTTCCTCACGACCTTCAGGCAGAACCGGTACCGCTGAAGCCGCCCCACGTTGGGCGCCAGTTGAAGAACCAGAACCTTATGGGCCTGGCGGCGCAGGGTACGCCTGAAATCTCCTAGGATTCACCTGCCTCAACTAACAGAGACACGGGACACTCTGTCAGGCGTAAAAGATCAGATTTTATTAGCTGCAGCTAGTACAGTTGTCCAAGAAGTACACAAGGTATGTTCTCAGGAGACTGCCACTTTACTTTGTGGCGCACAATCTTATATACCGTATAAAAACCATTTATTAACTACATACACTCCCAGAACACATAGAAAGGAGCCAGTAAGAATAATGTAAAGATAGAACAGAGCCAATAGAAATGTCGGAAAACAAGACAGCACCAATAGAAGGAATTGGAAAACAAAGTATCAAGTGACTTAAGGTTGCCTCCCCTCCAGCTGTGTTTGTCACCCCTCCCTTGAACTAATTCATTAACCGATCCACAACGAAGTTGCATGTGGTGCGATAAGTTTGTGTGCGTTTGGAGGACAGTTGTGAAATGAGAGAATACTAGCAAAGGACAGCGAAGGCCAGACGATAAGATAAGATCGGCGGAGAATAGTGTGAGCCTACAGATAGTTGAAACAAGGATTAGAAAACCAGACAGGGATTAGTGTACTCGGTCAGACCTTAATACCAGCCTTGTAAAGATAGAGGCAGAAGGCTGTTTTGAACACCATGTTGCAGAATAAGCAGAAAAGGCAGAATGGACTTCGTTCGCTGTGCTGCCTGAGTGAAGGCAACATAAAATGGCGGCGGGCCACAAAATGGCGGGTCGATACGATCGTATTAAAAATCGAATTTCCTCAGAGGGGCCTCCTCCACCAGCAGAGGGCAAGGAGCCCTCTCCACCAGCAGAGGCAGCCAAGGAGACACTTCCAGCAGCAGAGAGCAAGGAGCCCTCTCCTCCAGCATAGGTAGCCAAGGAAACACCTCCACCAGCAGAGGGCAATGAGCCCTCTCCTCCAACAGAGGGCACGTAGGCCACCCTCCAGGGACTATTGGGCAAGGAGCCCCCTCCAGAACCAGTGGGCATGTTACCCACTTCAGAGACTGTGGGCTTTCAGTCCCCAGCAGAGACAAATTGGCAAGGAGCACCCCTTCAGAACCAGTGGGCATGTTAACCACTTCAGAGACTGTGGCCTTTCACTCCCCACCAGAGACAAATAGCCCCCCTCCAGAACCAGTGGGCATGTTACTCACTTCAGAGACTGTGGCCTTTCACTTCCCACCAGAGACAAATGGGCAAGGAGCCCCCTCCAGAACCAGTGGGCATGTTACCCACTTCAGCTGAGGTGCCCCTCCACCCCACTCCCCCTGAGGTGCCTGTCTATTTCCAACATGATGCTCCTGAACAGTGGAGTCCGGATTATGTCAGGAGTCAAGTTGGGCCTTGGACTGTGCCCTGTGGCCATGTGGCCCTTTTGTACTTTGTACTGGTCATTGGCCCAATCTGGATATTGACGCCTGCATTTGCATTTGATTTAACATTATGGTGGCTGTTCACAGCAAATTACAGTATTCGTACATTCTAATTGTTGGCCTTGAATTAATTTAACATGGGTCCTGTGACATTCATTTTACTCTGCATCTGGTTCTGTGTATGGTGTGTGTGTGAATGGTGTGTGTTGTGCTTGTGTGTGTCACTCTCCTTTTTCTCCCTCCATTCCTCCTTCCATTCCTACCTCCCTTGTCTACTAGATGGCTGTACTCACCGTTGTCGTCTTCGTCGGCATTGGTGTTCTAGGACGGCTCTGGTATGGCAGCGGCTAAATCCTCTGTGTCCCTGTTGGTGAGTCTTTTGTTCTCAGTGAAGTGTTTCCGCCAGGCTTTTGATGGCATTGGCACCGCCACATAACTCCTGGCGTTTTGCTATGTCTTAATATGTTGGGCGGTACCTTGGCTTCTGACTGGCTGTTGATGGCTACTGCTGTGGTCAGTGGTGTTAGCACCCTGTCAATTGGTGGGGTACATTAGCTGTCTATGAGAGGTGTCACCGCCATGGTAATAATTTGGCAGAAATTACCGCAAGCCTGTTGGCGCTATTACAACCACCACTATAACAGTCACCGCCAATGTCATATGACCACCTATATGTCAGAATGCACACATGCTGCAATGTTTGGCCTGCTCCTGGCCAAGGAACCAGAAGTCACACTATCTTGCTCAACTTTTAAACGGCATCCTCTACATTATCTTCAGCAAATGAAATGTACCAAAATTAGTGCTTATGGTGTAACTGTTCTCTTGTAAAGCTCTTCATCACCCATTCTAGTATAGTCAGGGCTGTATAAATCTTTAGAAAAGAAAGCACAGCCAATCATATTCATACAACAACATGTGTGTAACAAAAGTCCAGAACATCCATACCCACACCAACATCAATCTGCAACAGAACACTTCTGCAAATAATTTTCACAGAACTGTAGAGCAACAACAGTGCATGATGAATTAACACATCCAATGGAGGTGTGAACACCCATGCAACAGGACTGGTTGTACCACAGTCACAAAGCTGAAAACCAATCCACCCTAGGCAGCAGAAGAGCTGTATCCTCCGTCGTTTAAGCAGACACAACTTCAGATGGAGCTGCTCTACAATTCGGCTAAAATCCACAGTTATCCAGACAGTCACTTTGGACCATAGACGCAAGCAGTTCTGTGCATAAGTCAACATTATCACAGGTGAGAGAGTCATTGAGAAACAATTCATTCAGATATGAACACTGAAGTTAGCAACTGAGACTACACATCAACCCTTCAGCTACATATTGCAACGGGAAGATGTGTCTGGTCTCCTAAAGGAACACCACGAAGGAGTCACTAAAACTGAACTGCATCAACAAAGAAGACCCTTGGCTTTGACTCAAGCTTTTTTTTTTTTTTTTTTTAAAGTGTGAGGGAATTGAGGGTTAGGTTATATAATTCACTTTTCAGTATAACGTGCTTTTTTCTCACAATTACAATAAATGCTTTCTACCGAGAACACATTTGTCATACAAATGTGTGGCTTATCTACTGGCCTGTTTGCTCAACAGTGTTCTAAATATGTGGCCTAATATATGTACATGCAGGCCCCAAATATCGGGTGAAGATCGTGCTATGACTTTTTGTGACATGCTTATCATTGTGTGATGCATCATATGTACAAATAGGTCACGTGAAAAAAAGCCTGTTCGCAGAGGGTTAGATGCCTACTCAATGATTACTAGGCAAAACACTATTTGTAACTCCCCACTGCGGGACTTGTTAGAAATGCAAGGATCGTGGTCTGGAAGAGACAGCTGACCTCCATCTCTGCGTTCGCATTCCTAAACGGAAAACGATTTTCCCTAAAGCAGCCAATGCTCCTGGAGGAGCGTGTGCTGCTTTTAAAAAAACAAATGTTGTTTCTGTCGAAAGTCATTGATACGTGCCATTGCAACTTGCAATTAGGAGACACTCCACGCCTTCTCTTATTTGCTATTCATTATTACTTACAAACCCAAAAGGTTTTTAGTAACAAGTATAAAACCCCGTTTGTGATTGCAAACTGGGATTTTGCAGAGTTTGAGACCGCACAAGGACGTTGTACATCAGCAGCAGACAGATTTTATGGCTCTGTGTAGCATGTTGACTTCATATTTGCTATTATGGCGATTTAGCTTGGACACATCAGCCAGCTTGTGAGAAAGGACCAGGACATCACCAAATGGGTGGAAAGGAGCGGCACAGGTCTGGGTCCAATTTGAATCAGCTCCTGAGATCTGAAGGAGCTGCTTCTCCGACTCCACCACTGGACGCCTGATACAGAGCTTCTGAACAGATGTTTTCATACACTAAAATGATAGGGGGCGGATGTGAAATGCGAACTTTCTGCCCATTCCTATCAGCCAGCGGAAGCCTCGCCTTGAATCACGTTCCTCACAATGAGGAGAAGGACGTGCCTACTCAGGCAGGCCTTTGTCTTTTACCACAGCACCGCTGCTTCTCTCTCTTGGAGGTTAGGAAGGCATGGGGGAGCTTGCATTCTACAGATGGTGCAATCAGCAGTCCTTTGTGCGGGGATGATGCCTCGCTTTCAGCCAGGCCCAGCAGCCTTTCTAGAGAAAGAGATGTCACCTAACACTCTCAGCTGAAGCGCTCTAGAGGAAGGGCCGCGCTCCTCAGCAATTGGCTGTAGCTGCTCGCACAGTGCACTTTTATTCATCCAATAGAGCTACTTAAGGTGACTCGCTGTAAAAACAAAGGATGCTCTTGTGAGAGGTGTAGAGAGAGTACTGGATCCACGGATTCATGCGGAGCAGCGCAATTTAGGCCCCGCCCTTCATCTGTCACGATTATACAATTATATACTTGGATTTGACATTATACTCACGGTGTTAATCTCGTTAATGTGTGTGAGGCGTTTCAACGAACTAATGAAATGTAATCCTTGTAGAAGTTAAACATTTAAACACGAAAACTCTAATGTTTGGCTAAAGATATAATCATGTAATTTCTCATTCACATTTAGCATTTATTCTGAAAGTTACATTTGTGTATTCATAATCATGTATGGAATCATTGTTGACTGCTATCTTCATGTAGCCTAATAATAGGCCTAACTTGAAACGCATTTTGCTTTGCTAGTATGTTCTTTTTTTTCTTTCTTTGCAGGTGCATTTTCATGATTTTCATTAGCTAAAGACATGAGCATTGTTTGCATTAAGAATGCTGACAGTGAGGAGTGGAGAGAAAAACTTGTAGGAAGTGGAGAGAATTAATGGTCAGAAGAAGTGTTCTGTTCGTGGTGTACCAGGACGTGAGTTTACAAATGCAACTCTGAAGCAATAAAGTGATTGATTCTTGGTGGTTTGGGAAAAGATAAGGATGTTTCTGAATTTTCTGTTGCTTTAAACTGGTGTTCACACAGTTAGTTGGTAGGCAGATTGGATTTAGACTTCGAGAGGTACAGACCTCTCTTCTTGCTTATTCTTGCAAGTGTGAAGCTTTAAGCTAAACACTTATTCCCTTTCCCAAGACTCCTATTGAAATCTAATCATGCTGACTTCTTTTATACTCCTGAATTAGATACACTTGGTAGATGTTCTTATACTTGACATATGTTTAGAAGAGAAGAGAAAAGGGAAGTTGTTTGTATGAAACCTCTTTGTTAAGTTTTTTTTATTTTTATTGTTGTGGCTGTCACTATTCTTTATCTCATTTTATTGCATCTGAATCAGCTGAGATATTTCATCTTACCAGCTGTTTTACTGTATCTTTTGAACTTATTCTAGGTATGCCTATTTACAGGATTGATTAATAACATGGAACAAAAACCCTTTTTATGATAATTGGTGAGTCTTGGTTCTTATTCCAGAGTCACATTGGCCTCACAAATTAGAAAAGTATTGTTGGTGTTTCCTCCCTTTCAATGCTTCACCTCAACCAATAAGGGTCTATACAACCAATGGGGAAAATCTTTGATGACTCTGCTAAAAGATTATAGTGGATGTACCAGTACACTCTCGCATGTTAGCACTTTCTTTCTTCCATCATGAGCAAACAGGAGTCTGCCATTTTGATTCTTTCTCGCTTGGCACTATATATACATTGCCAATAAAAAAGCGATGAATGAATGTACTTTAATAAGGTGGAAGCACTGATAATTACTGCATACATATTTCAGTGGAGTTTGTTTTAGTTCATATGTGCAATTACAGTCAAGATCCAATCGGATGGAAATTAGTCTTATCTCTGCTTTAAAAATACATTGGTCATATTATTTTAAAACCAGTGTAAGAGTATGCTCATCTATAGTGTATCCCTAGAACGTGGATAACCAAGGTTTGTAAATCAAAAACAGGGACTTCACTAAACTACAGTCCTCCTCCCTCTGAGTAGGAACACAAACAGTTCTAGACTTATTCTTCAATATGGTATAGCTTGAGCTCCAGTGGCATGGCAAACTTGAAGTCTATATCTGTGCATTCCCTAACACTTTGGGCAGTGGCTAATTTGTAAATAAACACATGCTGTTGCCCAAAGCTCTCCTCTGAAACATCCGGCTACTGCAATTAAATCTGGAAGCATAGAATACTGAAGCAGTGTAATCTTAAAGCCATCTCGGGCCTCTTTAATTCATTTACAAGCACTCCCTGCCTCTTCAGCTCACTCTTGCAGCGTTCTGCTTTCTTTCTTTGTGACCCCTTTTCTTATTTCTCTTCCTCCATCTTTCCGGTTAGTATCTTTTGGTCATAGTAACTGCCTGATGCAAACAAAAGAAGCGCCATCCCCAACAAATCAGTGCTGGTGCCTACCACCAACAACCGCTGGCTCAAATTAAGCACTCGATTTGGGAGGCCCATTTAGATACCAAAACCATCAACGGTTGGAAATTCACGAATAATTATGAAGCAGTAGTAATTGCTCATGGCACATTGCATTCCATCATTCCAGTGGCATTGCGACTCAGTCACCTCAGTGGCAAGTGTGTTATGGTTTGGGTCATGAAGATAGAATATCAGCTCATACATATCCTGCTGAAGCTCCTCATACTCTGGATACACAAGCCCTGCATTCTTTCAGAAGGGAGGGCACTGGGTGTGTAGATGAAGATCTGATGGGGCATGACAAACTGAATCATGGGCTTGCTTTGAGCACATGAGCAGTGCAACATGACTAAACTATGAAGGAACTATAATGCTCTATTGGTGCATTGAGCTTTTGCATGAACATGAGAATTTCTGTGGCCACATTTGAGCACACAATATAGGCAGGATAATCAGACATTTCAGATTGTCCCAAACAATCCTAGACCTTCCAACTTACATGGTCCTACTGTGTGTCACACGATTTAGGGTCTCTTCACATGGTCACTCAGAGAGGAACTGAATTCACACGGTAGCAGGCAAGAGGAGCTGAAAAACACGGAAAAATGTGGATTTCCAGCTCCTCTTTGGAAGGTGTAAGCAACTGATGTCCATTATGAGGTGTTAAAACACCCCAGGACATCAGCAGCAGCCTCAGCATCCTTTGTGTTTTCCTTTTTTGGAGGGTGAAAGGAGGTTGATGGGAGCAGGGCATGGGGCCAAACAGGCCCCAAAGACAATTCAGAGCATAAAGCCAGGCCCCTTTAATGCCACACCACCTTCTCACAAGGCAAATATTACTTTCAAGTTGGCAGGTCTGCAGTCCGAGTTTTTAAAAGACGGTTCTGGCTTCCCAAAACTTTTTGTTGCATATAAATACGTCTCCTGGTTTTTGAAAGAGTTGGATCAGCACTCACATTAATCAGTGTTGTGCAGTCTAATGTTTACATGGGCCCTCAATAGACCAAGGAAAGACGTTCATTTGCTGCAAGCCACATGCTGTGCTGACTCGCCTCATTCACGCAGCACAGCAGGATTTAATGTGGAGTGAATCGGCATCTAGTTAGCTCATTACCCAAACCTGGACTATCAGCAGCCTATCACTACAGCATTTCTGTGGTGGCGGTGAGGGAGGTTTGAGGGAGTGGAATTCATATCTAATTGACTGAGGAGATATATATGAAAAGAGGCCACAAATTAGTCCTTCAACCCCCATTATTGGTGCCAATATTTCATAATATTTTAGGTCGAAGCCTACCAGAAAGCAAGGCTGTCAGATTTTCTGACAAGTTCTTGTGGGCATTGTGAAAGCTTCCCTGGGAATGCATTCGGTCCATTGCTTACCATTGACTTTGAGTTGAGTTTCTCCCACCTGTAGAGCTTTGCTTGTTTTCTGTAACCTTACAAGTAGTCACTTTCTGTAAACAGGCCTATAAATCTTGTTCTTTTTTTGTCACAATTTCTGTGTGTTCAAAGACAGAGGTCACATGTGAGATTCTGTCTTCCCAGAGAGTTTGGTGTTTACTTCTCTTTCCATGGTGCTTGGTGTTTACTTGTCTTTCTCTTTGGTGTTTACTATTCTTTCTCTGACTTCAAAGTGAGAGAATTTATGTGATAATCCTGCTGTATTCCCATGTGAGAGGAGAGGCTGTAGGATGTTACTTTTTCTAGCACACAACAAAAATAGACTGCATTGATATTTCAAAATATATCCAAATTAGAAAAGTACAAACAAAGCACATTTTTGTGTAATTCTGCAGTGTGGTGGAAACAAATATTTGAATCAATACACTAAGCGGTGACATTTCCATGCATTATCATTTGTGCACAATAAAACTGGATGTCTGAAGAAATGTAATGGTGTTTTCAACTGAATATGTGTTGTCTGCAATGGTAGTGCACTACCATACCATGCATACTCCACACTATGCTTCTCCACTCTATCCCAAACCACTCCACCCCAGTCTGCCCCACTCCACTCAATCTTCCCCAATCTACCCCACTCCAATTGACCCTACTCCACTCCATCCAACTCACCCCACTCCAATCTACCACACTCTACACCATTCCAAACTACCCCATCCCACTGCAATCTACCCCACTCCAATCTACCGCAGGTTATCCCGCTCCAAAATACTGCAATCTATACCTCTCCACTCCAATCAACTCCACTCCAATCTACCCCACTTGCTCCAATTTACCCAATTCCACTCCAATTTACCCTACTCCAGCCTACCCAATCCACTCCAGTCCATTCTATCCCAATCAACCTCACTCCACTCCAATCTACCCCACTCCAATCCACTCCACTCCACTGCAATCTACCCTAATCTACACCACTCCAATCTGTCCCACTACACTTCAATGGACCCCACTCCACTCCGATCTGCACTGCACTCCAATCTATCCCACTCCACTGCAGTCTGCCCCAGTCTACTCCAATCTACCCCACTCCACTCCAGTTCACACCGCTCCAGTCTACCACAATATACCCCAATCCATTCTACCCCATCAGACTCCAATCTATCACAATCCAATCTGCCTCAGTCTACCCCACTCCTATCTACCCCAGTCTACTTCACTCCACTGCACTCTACCTCAATCTACCCCATCCACTCCACTCTTACCCAATTTACCACACTCCTCTCCAGTCTACCCCACTCCAATCTACTCCATTTCACCCTAATCCACGCCACTCCACCCCACTCCAATCTACCTCAGCACACTCCATTTCACCCTACTCCATTCAATCTAACCCAATCTACGTCACCCCACTCAAATCTACCCTGCCCCACTCCTATCTACCCCAATCCATCTCACTCCAATCTACGGCAATCCACCCTACCTCAATCCACCCAACTGCATTTCAATGTACCCCACTCCACCCTACACTACTCCATTCCAATCTACTCCATGCCACTCCAATCTCCACTACACTCCAATCTATCTCTTTACACTCCAATTTACCCCAGTCTACCCCATTCAACTCAACTTCAATCTAAGCCAATCTACTTGACTCCACTCCAATCTACCCCTCTCCACCTCAGTCTGTCCCGCTCCACTCCAATCTACCCCATTCCACTCCAGTTCACACCACTCCAGTCTACCACAATCAACCTCACTCTACTATACCCCATCCCACTCCAATCTACTGCATTCCAATCTGACCCAGTCTACCCCGCTCCAGTCTACCCAAGTCTACTACATTCCACTGCACTCTACCTCAATCTACCCCATCCACTCCACTCTTACCCAATCCACCACACTCCACTCCAGTCTACCCCACTCCACCCTCATCTATCCCCCCTCACCCTAATCTACCCAAATTCACGCCACTCCACCCCACTTCCATCTACCCCAGCACACACCATTCCACCCTACTCCACTCAATCTAACCCAACCTATGGCACCCCACTCAGATCTACCCAACTCCACTCCTATCTACCCCAACCCATACCACTCCAATCTTCTGCAATCCACTCTACCTCAATCCACCCAACTACATTTCAATGTACCCCACTCCACTCTACACTACTTCAATCCAATCTACTTCATGCCATTTAAATCTCCATTCCACTTGAATCTATCCCACTCCACTCCAGTCCACTCCAATCTACCCTACTCCACTTCATTTCACCCCACTCCAATCTACCATTCTACCCCACTTCATTCATCTACCACAATCTACCCCACTCCAGTTTACCAGAGTCTACCCCACTCCAATCTACCACAATCTGCACCACTCCACTCTACTCCAACCTACCTCACTCCACTCAATACAACCCAATCTACACACCCCACTTCACTATACCCCAGTCTACTGCACTCTACTCAAATCTATCCCACACCAGTCTATCCCAATCTGCCCCACTGCACTCCAATCTAACCTACTCCAATCTACCCCACTTCAGTCCACCCCAATCTACCCCACTCCAATCCATTCCAATTTACCCTGCTCCAATATACCCCATTACACTCCAGTCTACCCCAATCAACAACATTCAACTCCACTCAATCTAAGCCAATCTACTCAACTCCACTCCAATATACCCCTCTCCACCTCAGTCTGTCAGGTGCCAATCCAGTCTATCCAACATCATTCCACTCCAATCTCCACATTCCAGTCTACTACAGTCAACCCCCTCCAATCAACCACAATCTGCCCCACTTCACTCAACTCGAGTCTACCACACTCTATTCAATCACCACTCACTCCAATCTGTCCCACACAATTCCAATCTATCCCATTCCACTCCAGTCAAATGTGCCCCACTCCAGTCTACCTCAATCTACCCCATTCCAACCCACCACAATCTACCTCAGTCCACTCCACCCCAATTTGCTCCTCTCCACTCCTAACTCCCCTCTACATTCTACTCCAATCTACTCCACTCCTCTGTACCCCAAACAACCACTCTTCACTCCACTCTACTCCACTACTGCATTCTACCATACATCAGACCACTGTGCCCCACTCCAATCTACCCCACTACAAATGTCTCCACTCCAATCTACCCTAGTCTACCCCACTGCAGTCCAATCTAGTCCAGAATACCACATTCAACTCCACTCTCCCCAAATCTACTCACTTTACTCTAACCCAATCTACCCACCTCCACTCCAGTCTACCCCACTCAGCTCCAATCTCCCCACGCCACTACAGTCTAGCCCCCTCCACTCCAAACTACCCCACTCCTCCACCCTAATCTACCCAGTCCCCCCACTCCAATCTGTCCCATTCACCTGACTCCACTCTACTCAGTCTATCCCTTTCCACTATACCCATTCAACTATCCTCCAATTTACCCTGCTGCACTCCAATCCACTCCAATGTACTCCACTCCAATCTTCCCTCTTCCACTCCAACTTTCCCCATTCCTCTCTACCCCACACCACTCCAATGTGCATCACTTCACACCACCCCACTCCATTTCACTCTAATCTACCCCAATTTAAACCTCTCCAGCCTACTCCACTCCAGTTACCCCACTCCAGTCTCCCCTCCAATCCAATCTATCCCACTCCACTTCACTCCAATCTACCTCACTCTAAGCTCCCCCACCCCACTCCACTCCAATTCACACCACTCAAATGCACCACATTCTAACACACTCCAATCTACCACAATCTTCCCCACTCCACTCAACTTCAATTTATCCCATCCAATTCCAGTCTACCCACTCCACTTCAGTCTACCCCACTCTACTCCAATCTATCCCATCCCACCCCAATCTACCCCACTTCAGGCCAATCTACCCCATTCACCCAATCTACCTCAATCCATCCAACTCTACCCCATTCCAGTCTACTCCACTCCACTCTAAGCTTCCCCTCCCCACTCAATGTAAACCAATCTACCCCACCCCAATCTAGCCCACTCCACTCTACCCCAGTCTACTGCATTCCACTCAAATCTAAACCACTCCAATCTACTCCAATCCACCCCTTTCTACTCCTGGCCACTCTAATCTACCCCACTCCACTAAAATCGACCACACACCCCTCTAATCTGCTACAATCTACCCCATCTACTCAGCCCCAATCTATCCCACTCTGCTCCAGTCTACCCCACTCAACTCCACCCAACCTCAACCTGCCCCACTCCAGTCTACCCCACTCCAGGCTACCCCACTCCACTTGACCCCACTCCACTCCATTATGTACTCCATTCTATCCTACTCCAGTCCACTGTAGCCCACTCCACTGTGCCCCACTCCAATTCACCCCACTCCCGTCCACCGCAGTCTACCTCACTCCAGTCTACCCTAATCTACCTCACTCCTCTCCAATCTACCCCACTCCACTCCATTCTAACCCCCATCTACCAGAGTGAACCAGCCTCTAAGCTACCACAATATCCACCACTCTACTCCAACCTACTCCACTCCAGTCTACCCCACCCCAGTCCAATCTACTCCACTTTACCCCACTCAATCTAACCCAATCTTCCCACCCCACTCCATTGTACCCCAATCTACTGCACTCCATGGAAATCGACCCACTCTGCTCCAATCTATCCCAGTCTGCCCCACTTCACGCCAATCTACCCCACTCCAATCTACCCCAATATTCCCCACTCCAATCCACTCTATTCTACCCCAATCTACCCCACTCCAATCTATCTACCCAATTTCACTCCAATGTACCCCACTGCACTCCACTTCAATCTAAGCCCAATGTACTTGTCTCTACTCCAATCTAACTCTCTCCTCCCCAATCTACCTCTGGCCACTCCACCCCACCCCTCCACACCAATCTATCTCCCTCAACTCAACTTCACTTCACTCCAACCTATCCCACCCCACTACCCCAATCTACCCACTTCACCCCAATCTACTAGTTTACACCACTCCAATCAACCACAATCTACCCCACTTTACTCACTCAACTCCAATGTACGCTACTCTACTCAATTTACCACTCAACCCACTTCTATCCCAATCCACTGCAATCCATCCAACTCCACTCTACTCCAATCTACCCGACTGCAGTCTAGCCCAATCTACCCCACACCAACCCATTCTCCCCAGTCCACTCCACCCAATCTACCCCACCCCACTCATGACTACCCCATTTCACTCCAACCTACCCCAATCTACCCCACTCTTTTCCACTTTACCCCAGTCTGCCACACCTTACTCCACTCTACTCCAATCTACCCCAACCCACTCCTTTCTACCCCACTCTACTCCAATCTACACCACTACACTCCAGTCTACCACACTCCACCCCACTCCAATACACACCACTTCACCTGCTGCAGTCTACCCACTAATCTACCACAATCTTCCCCACTTCACTCTAGTCTACCCCAATTTACCACACTTCACTCCAGTATACCCCAATCTACCCCGCTGATCTCTTACCCAATCTACCCCACTCAACTCCAATCTATCATAATCCACCCCAATCTACCCCACTTCATGCCAATCTACCCTATTCACCCCAATCTACCTCAATCCACTCCACTCCAATCTACTGTGCTCTGCTCAATTGAACCCAATCTACCCACCCCACCGTAATCGACTGCACTCCACTCGAATTTACCCCCTCTGCTCAAGTCTGCTCAAATCTGCCCCACTCAACTCCGATCCACTTCAATCTAACCTACCCACTCCAGTCCACAGTGTACACTCCAATATACCAACACCTATACCACTCCACTCCAATCTAATCTACTCTAATCTACCCCACTCTGCTCCAATATACCCCACTCTGCTGCAATCTACCCCATTCCACTCCAATGTACCTCACTCCGATCCACCACATGCCACTCAAATCTACCCCACTTCAATCTACCAATTCCACCCCAGTCCACTCCATGCCAATCAACCTCACTCCACTTTAGTTTATCCCACTCCAATCTGCTCCACTCCACTACACTCTACCCCAATATACACCACTCCAGTTTACCCCACTCCACTCCTTTGAGGTCTACCCCACTCCACTTTAGTTCACACCACTCCAATCTACCACAATCTACCCCAGTCCTCTCCACTCTACCCCACTCCAGGCGACTGCATTCCAATCAGTCCCAGTCAACTCACTCCACTCCAATCTACCCCAATCTACTCGACTCCACTCTACTGTACCTCAATCTACCCCATCCACTACACTCTGACACAATCCCCTCTACTCTACAGTCTTCTCTACTTCACTCCAATCTACCCCACTCTACCTCAATCTACCGCACTCCACTGCAATCTACCAGGGTCTATTTCACTCCACTCTACCACAATCTACACCATTCCACTCCAATCTACTCCTTTCTAATCTACCCCACCCCACTTCAATCTACCCCACTCCACTCAATCTAACCCAGGCTATCCACCACACTCCAGTCTACCCCAATCTACTGCACTCCACTTCAATCTCCCCCACTCCACTCCAGTCTATCCCAGTCTTCCCATCTCCACTCCAATACACTCCAATCTAACCCACTCCAATCTACCCTAATTTTCCCGCTCCAATTCTACCTCAATCTACCTCATTTCAATCTGAATCGACTCCAATCTACCCCAATCCACTCCACCTCAATCTAAGCCAATGTACTCAACTCCACTCCAGTCTACTCCTCACCACATATCTACCCCACTCCACTCCAATTGACCTCTCTCCATTCCAATCTATTCTACCCCACTTCACTCCACTCTAATCTACTCCATCCCACTACTTTCCAATCTGCCCACTCTAGCTCAGTTTTCCCCAGTCCAATCCACTGCAGTTTATCCTCATCACTCAACTCTAATTTACCCCATTCTAACCACCACTCCACTCTAATCTATCCCTCCCCACTACAATCTATCCCACTCAACTCCAATCTACCTCACTCCAGTCTACCTCAATCCATCCCACTCCACCAACCACAATCTACCCCAGTCCCCTCCACCCAATCTACCCCACTCCACTCTTAATTACCCCACGTCACCCCAATCTACCTCCTCCATTCTGCTCTGCCCCAATCTACCCCAACACACTCCACTCCAATCTACCCCACTCAATCTACCCACTCCACTGCAATCTACCCCATTCCATTTCAATCTACCCTACTCCAGTCTACCACCTTCCACTCCAGTCTACCATAATCTACCCACTCCACTTGTCTACCCACTCCAGTCCACAGTGCCCCAGTCAACTCCAGTCTAATCCAATCCACCTGACTCCACACCACTGAATCTACCCCACTCCAATCTACCCCGCTCCACTCTAATCTATCCCACTCTACTCAAATCTACTCCACAACACTCCAATTTTCACCACTCTATTCTACCTCACTCCACACTAATCTACCCAATCCCAATCTACCCTGCCCCAATCTACCCCACTCCAATCTATCCCTCCCACTTCAATCTACCCCAGTCAATGCCAATCTACCCCACTAAACTCCATTCTAATCCCACTACACTCCAATCTATCCCTCTACACTCTACTGCAATCAATCCCACTCCACTCTACCCCAGTCTACTGCACTCAACTCTACCTTAATCTACCCCACTCCAAACTACCTCAATCTACCCCAGTCCACCCCACCCAACTCCGCCACATTAACGTATCGCCATGCTGAACAGCAGACACACTGGTACACAAAAATGGCTAAAACAAATTGTCAGAACCAATAGCTTTCACATAGGTGATTGTTATGTCCATGGCTGTCCTGTTTTTTAATTCCGAAAAACTTTTCAACCTAAGAATAAATAAGCCACATGCAGGCTTTCCTGTCCTAGCTAGGCATTTGTGGAATCTTTGTTTCTTCAGCCCGGGTGCACACATGATATTAGCAAAACTCAATTGTTTTCTTCTTTCGAACACTTGGTGAAGAGTTCTTCAGTTCATGGTGACACAACTCCATGAAGATTTAGAAGCTGAGTTATTGCATACATCTAAGTTTATCCAATAGTTACTTATATACATTGTTTCAATTTGAAAGAAACTTTTAAAGATAGAACTTTTATAGATACTTTATTATCTATTAAGATAAATGACACCAGTGTAGTTATGTGTGTTCAACATACATTCAGTTGTCAATGGAAGTAAACTATTTATAGAAATATGTTCAACTAAAAAGATATTGAGAAGAATCAAAAAAGTGTTACAAAGAAGGATACAGGATTGTCATGAGTTTTAAATTTTCTTGTAGTGTGAAAAATATGATAGAGATATCAGCAGGGTATTTAAGACAGGGCCTCATTTACAAGAATCTGACGCATCGCCATCGATGCGTCAGATTTCTTGTGCTTCCTGCACATCCCCTAAAAATGCCATGGATGCGCTATATTTACAATACAGAACTTCAAGGCATACGTTTTCACAGATGAGTCAGAAATTCTGACACATCTGTTGGTGCTAAACTCAAGCATTGCTGGAGTACCGTCGTTAAACTGATGCAACTGCAGCAATGCGAGGAGTTTCCCATAGGGAAAAGCCCTGCATCAATTCTACGCCTGCTCTGAGCAGGGGGTAACATTTTGAGGCAGTGAGGTAGCAGAATGACTCAGTGAAATGTTGCAACTTTCACTGTGTCAGTACGGCGTGCCTTTTCCTGTGGGAACGGCTCCCCTGCAGGCATAATGTGACACAAAGCTTTAAAAACTGGCGCATTGGGCCCAATGCGCCAGTTTGTGAATATGGAACAGTGTAGTACACTGCTAGCAATGCTGTTGCGTAAAAAAGAGGATGCAGTGGTGGAGCTAAGGGTTTGTAAATTAGGTCCATCTTGTTGTATAAGAGACAGTTGTATTAGTCTAAATGTAATGGTATATTTGCATTAAGGTGAACCTACAGAGTCAGGTGAAGTAAAAATCAACAGAACTAGAAGAAGTTGGAAGAACCAGAGTGGGTGAAAATCCTATGTCTATCTCCTCCCATTCCCCCTTTCCTCTGGTTGACTACTTAACCATCACATGTTGATTAGTGAAAGGTTGAGGAGTAAGTATGACCACAAGGCTGGTGGAATTCCGGCTATGGACATGGCGTAGGATGGGGGTAAGGTGGTGCTGCTGCCAGCAGCAGCGCCACACCAGTAGACCGCCGCAGACCGTATCATGATCCATGATATGGCCTTGCGGTGTTCTGCTGGCGGACGCTGCTGCTGGCAGAAGCGCCACGTCCCGTCTCCTGCCGGAGGACCCCTTGCAAGCAGGTAAGTCGGGTGCCCCAACAGGGGAGGGGGGTGAGGGGTGTTGTGTGTGTGTGTCTGGGGGTGTGTGTGTATGTGATTCTGTGCGTGTATGTGGGTGTGTGGCGTGTGGAATGCGTGTGTGCATGAATGGGTGTGAGCGTGCATGTATGTTGTGTGGTGTGAATGCGTGTGTGCTAAAATGTATGTCAGTGTGTGTTAATGTGTGTGTGAATGAATGTATGCATGCGTGGGTAAATGTGGGCATGAGTGTGCGTATGCGTGTGTATGTTGGTGTATGAATGTGTGTGTATGTCGAGGGGTCGGGAGGGGGAGGATGGGGGAGGACTCTGGGGAGAGAAGGGGTGCTGGGGAGACCCCTATCAGTGTCAGGGAAGGAATTCCCTGTCACTGATAGTGCCTACAGCCATGGTTTTTGTGGCAGTAAGATTGCCACGAAAACGATGGTGGTAGGCGGGGTCATAATCCTGTGGGTGGGACAGTGACAGCCGCCTGGCTGGAGACTGAAGTCTTCAGTCCGGCGGCTGTTACCGCCCTGGCGGATGGAGTGGTACTTAGGCGGATTGGCTTGGGCAAAACCGCCAATGTCATATTTTGGGGAAAGGTACCGTCAGCCTGTTGGCAGTACCTTTCTCCAAAATACCGCTGTACGCCAAGGACATAATGAGGGCCTTAATAACTTTTGCTGCTACTTCAGCCCCCCTCTTCCCAAGAATTTTTGTCTTTGGGGCTAGCAGACTTTCCACTTCCTCAATAAGCTCGTCTATTTGTTCCATGGTACAATTCTCAGCAGAATGTCTGGGAAGCTTTCTAATCCCCCCCAGCCCGTTTTGTTTGCCACTCGCTTTCCTTTTCCCCATTTCTTCTATCAATGCCTAGTGTCCAGAGCTTCGTATATTCCCCTTGGTGTACAGGGGCTGAGGCACTGGGAAAGGACAAGAACTTAGGCGTTGTTTTTAGTTAGAAGCAACTCACCAGTGTGGAAGGTCTACTGGTGAAAACACAAGGGCCCAGCCATGCCTCTTCCTGGTGCTGACGGGTGTTGACGGGCCCGCCCTTGGCCCGGGCTTTGCTCGGGAGTGGCCCACGCACATCCTGTGCCCGCGATGGAGGAGTGGCACTTTCAGCGCGTGTGGTCTGGCTCCTCCCTCTTTGACCGAGCCTCCTGATGCAAGGTTGGATGGTCCTGGGCTCCTCTCCTTGGCAAGCAACAGCGCACCCCGTTCTGCAATGGAGAGGCGACGCTTTCAGTGCGTGGAGTCTGGCTCCTCCCCCTGTGATAGCACCTCCTGGCGCAAGGTAGGATGGTTCTGGGCTCCTCTCCTGGGCAAGCAACAGCGCATCCCGTGCTGCGATGGAGGGGCGACACTTTCAGCGCGTGGGGTCTGGCTCCTCCCCCTGTGACCATGCCTCCTGGCGCAAGGTAGGATGGTCCTGGGCTCTCCTCCTGGGCAAGCAACACCTCGACCAGTTTTTGCATCATAGACAGGGTGTCAAGGAACACAAATAAGGAAAGAGAAGCTGCTGATGGTTTTCATCGCCCACCGTCTTCCTCCGAACTGCTGCTTTGCCTCAAAAGTTCCCAGGATTAACACCAATGTACCCCCAGGCACTGAGGTCTCAATCTCATTCCTCGAGGGGAGCCTGTAAGCCCTGCACTCCATCTGCAGTTTGTTGTTCTCCAAAAGGACTTTCAGAACTTCTTCCAGAACATAAGTCAAAAGACTTCACAGGTACTGATGCACAAATCTCCATAGTCTTAACTGGTATCCCCTCCTCGCATTGTTGAGTAGTTCACACTGTTGTTCTAGCTTCACCATGTATCGAATATCACACTGCTTAACCTCGTCCATTCTCGCCAGTCCCTCCTTAGTTCGAGGCACCTGATGTTCCAAATTTGCTGCTGATCTTTGGGTTGCAGCTGGTACAACCTGAACCATGCGGTTGGACAATTCCTCCATCATTTCCTCCACCGTGTTTATCATTGATTCTGTTTTGTTTGTTTTTGTTCAAAGATGGCAGGGAGTGCATTGAGAGACTCCAAGGGAGTTTACTCTTCCCTCTTTAGTTCTATTTCATTCTTATCTTTTTCTTACACCACCTTAGATCCTCTAGTTTTTGATGCAGGTTTGATGTTAAAAAAGACACCTACATTCCTCTTTTTTTCTGACATATCACTCACTGGGGTGATATGGCTCACAGCAATAGTGCGGACTCTTGGTATCAGAATGGCAACTGTTAATAACTCCCATGCGAGGGGTGGGGTGAAAGGGTGCGGCACAGATTGCAATTATGGTGCTATACAGAACTTGTGATTGCCCACATACGGTGAGAAGTTCGGGCTCCGGCTGAGGCAGACGTGAGCTCCAGATATTCCTGCAAGGGCTCAGTTTGTGATCCTGTGATCACTGTTACCTTGGTGTGGTGTTCCAGCCTCTGCTGCAGCACCATAACAGAAGGACCCACCTGTAGTTCCAGTTCAGCTGCTGGTACTGTGTCCTTTATTTATCACTTTTCTCACCACCTTCAAAAGTCACTGGTGGTGCTGGTCTGCCACCTCGCCAGGGTAGAAGCCTGACCCTGCTCTCCACCAACTACCTTGCTCTCCATGCTACGCTACCACATCAGCACCTACAAGTGGCCAAACCTGCTTGATGCCACCTAGGCTACAAGATTTCTGCGCTTCTCCAGAAGCCTCCAGAGGACATAGGCGTTTTGGGCCCTCAGCAGTCCACCCCTCTATGTTATTCATTTTAGAGGATCAATATTGAAATATTGATACAACTACTTCTAAATTATGTATGACTACATTAATATTCAGCACTAGAGCCCTGTGATATTTTGCTACCTATTATGCACTGCACAGAAACTATGCTACTGTGTTTTAGAGTTTCTTCAGGCCTTCGAGCTCAGGGCTACCTTTAAAAGCATCCCCATTAATTTGCTTGGGTGTCAGCCAGGATTGAGACCTAATAGAATGCATAAAAAGTTAGCTATCTCTACAAGAAAAGTTACACAACATGAATAACACCGTAGATTTGTTGTTTCAAGAACTAAATCTGTAGCTATCTCTGATTAAGTATTTTAGTCCTTTACCATTCTCATTTTTTATGCATTTTTTTCAGTAGGATGTTATCACATAGGTGAACCTAAATATATAGCAGCACATTTATGAGCCTCTAGCACCACAGGGTAATCTTTTTCATGCTTAGGTGGGGCTAAAGTGGCTTTTCTATGGTGCCATATTTACAAAGTAGCGCAATGCATGTCTTGCACCACTTCATAACACCTTGCGCCACATTATGCCTACGCCAGACATAATGTAACAAAGGGGGTGTTCCAGCACTAGGAGGCCCTCAAAAATGGCACATTGAAATTTAAAATATTTCACTGCGCCATTATTGGTGTCATTTTTAATGCCTGCTCAGAGCAGGTGTTAAAATGGCACTCCCATAGTAATCTATGTGCCTCCTTGCACCTTGCTGCACTAGCGTCAACATTTTTAACGCTAGTGTAGCAAAGCACCACAATAGCGTCAAAAATGTTGACACCACTGTGCTAACGACTGCCGTTGTGTGCCATATTATAAATACGGAGCAACCATGGTGTTGTTAGGTGCCGGTAGGGGTGTCAGAAAAGTAGTGCATCATAGCTGATGCACCACTTGTTCTTAAATATGGGCCATATTCTCTTTATTTCTCCTAGATTCACTGTGTGATTCCAGACTACCTTCCGCGCTTTGCTCAATAACTCGGACTGGGAACATAAGACTTAAGAATAAGCACATAAAAAGAATAATGTACACTTGAGAATGAAAGCAGAACTTGAACTGCTGGCATATGGATGCAGTGGCAGACTGACACAGTGGTGCTTTCGTTCCTTGGACTTGGTCACTATGCTTGGTTATAAGTATATTCAGTAAGAGAAAATAGGCTAGAACCTGAGGCTAGGCACAAATGTATGAATACACGGAGTGAGCTCTCCCACTTGCAAATATTGCAGAAAGGGAGAAATGTCCAAAAATGTATAGGAATATGAATGGCTCAAACTACTCTATCGAGATCCACCTCGCCTATATTGAAAGGGTTAACAGTCAATATTCCAACATGTTTGCCTTGCACAGAGGAATCAAGCATGGTTGTCCTTTGTCCTGTATTCTCTTTGCCTTAGCAATGGAGCCACTATCATGCTGGGTGAAAAGTGATCCTTTGATAGGAGGCCTGAAATGGAAATGGAATAGGAAGAGAAAATGTCACTAAACGCTGATGACATTTTGCTATATGTCTCCGACCTGAAATTCTCCAAAGGAAGGATAATTCAAATGTTGCAGATCTTTGGGTGATATAGTGGGTTTCACATTAATTGGTCCAAATCGGTCCTTTATTTATTGTTCACCTGGAAAATGTTTGTATCACTGAGAGGTAATGTACAGATCTATTGGCAGGGGTTCTGATATTTGGGAGCCTGAATCACCCTGTCCCCTAAGTATTTCCTCAGAGAGAACCTCTATAGCATACTGAAGACATTCAGAACTGATGATCCTTACTGGCGGACACTGCTGTTCTGCTGCTTGACAGGGCAGAGACTTATAAAGTTATAGTACTGCCCAAATGTCTTTATGCTCTGTAAAACACACTCTATGTCATACCAAGAACTTCTTTCAGAGTGTTGACAGAGAACTGAGACAGTTATTGTGAAATAATCGTGTCCCCAGGATAGCATTTGTTTATATTATTCTGGGGAGGTGAAATGTACAAAAGGAATATAGCCCTTTCCAATAGTCGGAAATATTATTGGGTGACGCAATATGTCATAGTCAATAATTGGGTCTTCGCTAACCGACTGAAGCATGCTGTGCGGCATGCCCAAGCACTGATGGGGCAGAAAGGGTATGTGGCACCTGTCTGGTTAGAAAGGGCAAGAAAGTGGGGCAACATTTATGAAGGTGGTGCGGCAAGTTGGGAGATGTATGGAAGGGTGCAGACATGAAGAGGTTTTAAGCACTCAAGGATGAACATGCAATGCCTGCAGGAGAGGTTTTCTACTATCTAAGACTCAGACACATTATGGGGACGTCCTGAAAGGAACGCAAAGAGTCGCCACTAACCAGCTAGAAGCAGTGGCGTAACAAAGGCCCCTGCAGACCCTGTGGTGCGAAGGAGCCCCTGACCGCCGGGGGGCCCCCTCAGCACAGTACCCGGTCTTCAGAACTCCTGAATAAGTCCGAATGGGGGACCCTCCATATACTTTGCAAGGGGGAAAACTCAAATTTTGTCACACCACTGGCTAGAAGATAGGGTGCTGGACAAACCCTTAAGACTAAAAGCAATCTTCCTTGTCTATAGGTCACTTATAAATAACCTACCTGAAGCCTTTCAGGGTTGTGGGAGAAGGATCTTGGGATCTTGAGAGCACTCTGATGAAGAATGGACCTAGGCAGTCCTGGGACCAAGGAAGGTAGATCAGAGCAGGATCCCACCTCATGCAGTGGGGTATCCTTCACATAGTGTACTATACCAAATTGCTTATGCAGAAGATTGGTAGGACTGATTGATGTTTGTCTCCAGGGATGTGGCCAGAGGGCATGTGGGAATGTCCTATACTACAGCTGTACTGACGGGAGGTGATGGGGGCTCCTGGATAGGTTGTAGGATTTACCCTGCCCACAGGTAAGAAACTCTGGGCCTGGTTTAACCCCTTCGCTGCCAGGCCTTTTCCCCCTCCTGTGCCGAGCCTTTTTTTGACTATTTGGGGCAGTTCGCGCTTAGGCCCTCATAACTTTTTGTTCACATAAGCTACCCGCGCCACATTTGCGTCCTTTTTTTCCAACATCCTAGGGATTCTAGAGATACCCAGACTTTGTGGGTTCCCCAGAAGGAGGCCAAGAAATTAGCCAAAATACAGTGAAAATTTCGTTTTTTTCCCAAAAATTTGAAAAAGGGGCTGTAGAAGAAGGCTTGTGGTTTTTTCCCTGAAAATGGCATCAACAAAGGGTTTGCGGTGTTAAAATCACCAGCTTCCCAGCTTCCCAGCTTTCAGGAACAGGCAGACTTGAATCAGAAAACCCAATTTTTCAACACGATTTTGTCATTTTACTGGGACATACCCCATTTTTACGATTTTTTGTGCTTTCAGCCTCCTTCCAGTCAGTGACAGAAATGGTCATGGAGCCAATACTGGATCCCAGAAACCGCAACTTTTCTGAAAAGTAGACAAAATTCTGAATTCAGCAAGGGGTAATTTGTGTAGATCCTACAAGGGTTTCCTATAGAAAATAACAACTGAAAAAGAAAAATATTGAAATTGAGGTGAAAAAAACATCAATTTTTCTCTACGTATTACTCTGTAACTTTCTCCTGCAATGTCCGATTTTCGAAAGCAATATACCGTTACGTCTGCTGGACTCCTCTGGTTGCGGGGATATGTAGGGCTTGTAGGTTCATCAAGTACCCTAGGTACCCAGAGCCAATAAATGAGCTGCACCCTGCAGTGCATTTTCATTCTATACCGGGTATACAGCAATTCATTTGCTGAAATATAAAGAGTGAAAAATAGCTATCAACAAAACCTTTGTATTTCCAAAAAGGGCACAAGATAAGGTGTTGAGGAGCAGTGGTTATTTGCACATCTCTGAATTCCGGGGTGACCATACTAGCATGTGAATTACAGGGCTTTTCTCAAATAGATGTCTTTTTTACATAATCTCTTATATTTGGAAGGAAAAAATGTAGAGAAAGATAAGGGGCAATAACACTTGTTTTGCTAATCTATGTTCCCCCAAGTTTCCCGATCAAAATGATACCTCACTTGTGTGGGTAGGCCTAGCGCCCGCCACAGGAAACGCCCCAAAACGCAACGTGGACACATCACATTTTTCAAAGAAAACAGAGGTGTTTTTTGCAAAGTGCCTACCTGTAGATTTTGGCCTCTAGCTCAGCTGGCACCTAGGGAAACCTACCACACCTGTGCATTTTTTTAAACTAGAGACCTAGGGAAATCCAAGATGGGGTGACTTGTGGGGCTCTGACCAGGTTCTGTTACCCAGAATCCTTTGCAAACCTCAAACTTTGGCTAAAAAAACACATTTTCCTCAAATTTTGGTGACAGAAAGTTCTGGAATCAGAGAGGAGCCACAAATTTCCTTCCACCTAGCATTCCCCCAAGTCTCCCGATAAAAATGATACCTCACTTGTGTGGGTAGGCCTAGCGCCCGCGACAGGAAATGCCCCAAAACGCAACGTCGACACATCACATTTTTTTAAAGGAAACAGAGGTGTTTTTTGCAAACTGCCTACCTGTAGATTTTGGCCTCTAACTCAGCCGGCACCTAGGGAACCCTACCAAACCTATACATTTTTTAAAACTAGAGACCTAGAGGAATCCAAGATGGGGTGTCTTTTGGGGCTCTGACCAGGTTCTGTTACCCAGAATCCTTTGCAAACCTCAAACTTTGGCTAAAAAAACACATTTTCCTCAAATTTTGGTGACAGAAAGTTCTGGAATCAGAGAGGAGCCACAAATTTCCTTCTACCCAGCGTTCCCCCAAGTCTCCCAATAAAAATGATACCTCACTTGTGTGAGTAGGCCTAGCGCCGCGACAGGAAATGCCCCAAAACGCAACGTCGACACATCACATTTTTTTAAAGAAAACAGAGGTGTTTTTTGCAAAGTGCCTACCTGTAGATTTTGGCCTCTAGCTCAGCCGGCACCTAGGGAAACCTACCAAACCTGTGCATTTTTTAAAACTAGAGACCTAGGGAAATCCAAGATAGGGTGACTTGTGGGGCTCTGACCAGGTTCTGTTACCCAGAATCCTTTGCAAACCTCAAACTTTGGCTAATAAAACACATTTTCCTCAAATGTTGGTGACTGAAAGTTCTGGAATCAGAGAGGAGCCACAAATTTCCTTCCACCCAGCGTTCCCCCAAGTCTCCCGATAAAAAGTATACCTCACTTGTGTGGGTAGGCCTAACGCCCGCGACAGGAAATGCCCCAAAACACAACGTGGACACATCACATTTTTTTAAAGAAAACAGAGGTGTTTTTTGCAAAGTGCCTACCTGTAGGTTTTGGCCTCTAGCTCAGCCGGCACCTAGGGAAACCTACCAAACCTGTGCATTTTTTTTAACTAGATACCTAGGGGAATCCAAGATGGGGGGACTTGTGGGGCTCTGACCAGGTTCTGTTACCCAGAATCCTTTGCAAACCTCAAAATCTGGCTAAAAAAACACATTTTCCTCACATTTTGGTGACAGAAAGTTCTGGAATCAGAGAGGAGCCACAAATTTCCTTCTACCCAGCATTCCCCCAAGTCTCCCGATAAAAATGATACCTCACTTGTGTGGGTAGGCCTAGCGCCCGCGACAGGAAATACCCCAAAACGCAACTTGGACACATCACATTTTTTTAAAGAAAACAAAGGTGCTTTTTGCAAAGTGCCTACCTGTAGATTTTGGCCTCTAGCTCAGCCGGCACCTAGGGAAACCTACCAAACCTGTGCATTTTTTAAAACTAGAGACCTAGGGGAATCCAAGATGGGGTGACTTGTGGGGCTCTGACCAGGTACTGTTACCCAGAATCCTCTGCAAACCTCAAAATGTGGCTAAAAAACACATTTTCCTCACATTTTGGTGACAGAAAGTTCTGGAATCAGAAAGGAGCCACAAATTTCCTTCCACCCAGGGTTCCCCCAAGTCTCTCGATAAAAATGATACCTCACTTGTGTGGGTAGGCCTAGCACCAGCGACAGGAAATGGCCCAAAACACAACGTGGACACATCACATTTTTTCATAGAAAACAGTGCCTACCTGTGGATTTTGGCCTCTAGCTCAGCCGACACCTGGGGAAAACATGCAAACCAGCGCATTTTTTAAAACTAGAAACCGAGGGGAATCCACGATGGGGTGACTTGTGGGGCTCTGACCAGGTTATGTTACCCAGAATCCTTTGCAAACCTCAAAATTTGGCTAAAAAAACACGTTTTCCTCACATTTCGGTGACAGAAAGTTCTGTAATCTGAGAGGAGCCACGAAGTCTCCTGATAAAAATGATACCTCACTTTTGTGGGTAGGCCTAGCGCCTGCGACAGGAAATGGCCCAAAACACAACGTGGACACATCACATTTTTTCATAGAAAACAGTGCCTACCTGTGGATTTTGGCCTCTAGCTCAGCCGGCCCCAGGGGGGCAGAAATGTCCTAAAATAAATTTGTCCCCCACCTCCCCAACCCCCCTACCCCCCGGGAGCGACCCTTGCCTAAGGGGTCGCTCCCCATCTCAAAAAAAAAAAAATTGCCCTGGTGCCTAGAGGTTTCTGCCCCCTCTGGGGGCAGATCGGCCTAATAACAATAGGCCGATCTGCCCCCGGGGGGGGGGCAGAAATGGCCTAAAATAAATTTGCCCCCCCACTTCCCCCAGGGAGCGACCCTTGCCTACAAGGTCGCTCCCCTTGCGTGACGGCGCAAAAAAAAGATCCCTGGTGCCTAGTGGTTTCTGCCCCCCTTGGGGGCAGATTGACAAAAAATCGGCTATTCTGCCCCCAAAGCGGGCAGAAATGGCCTAAATACAATTTGCCCCTCCAGGGTAGCGACCCTTGTCCAAGGGGTCGCTCCCAATCGGTAAAACACAAAAAGCAAAAAATCCCTGGTGCCTAGTGGTTTCTGCTCCCCTTGGGGGCAGATCAGCCTAATCAAAATAGGGGGGCAGAAATGGCCTAAAATAATTTCCCCCCCCAGGGAGCGACCCTTGCCTAAGGGGTCGCTCCCCTTGCGTGAAATTCATGTAAAAAAAAAAAACTCCCTGGTGTCTAGTGGTTTCTGTCCCCCTTGGGGGCAGATTTACCTCATAAAAATAGGCCAATCTGCCCCCAAGGGGGGCAGAAATGGCCTAAATATAATTTGCCCCCTAGGGGAGGGACCCTGGCCTAAGGGGTCACTCCCCACACCTAAATCAAAAACATAAACAAAAACAAAAGAAAAAAACAAACAAAATCCCTGGGGCCCCTCTGGGGGTCCCATCGGCCTAATAATAGGACGATCTGCCCCCAGGGGGGGCAGAAAAGGCCTTCCCCAAAAATGCTCCCCCTGGGAGCGACCCTTGCCCAAGGGGTCGCTCCGTTATGTCCATTTCAAAAAAATAAATAAATCCCTGGTGTCTAGTGGTTTCTGCCCCCCTTGGGGGCAGATTGGCCTCATCAAAATAGGCCAATCTGCCCCCAAGGGGGGCAGAAATGGCCTAAATATCATTTGCCCCCTAGGGGAGCGACCCTTGCCTAAGGGGTCGCTCCTCACCTAAAAAAGAACCAAAAAAAAAATAATCCCTGGTGCCTAGAGGTTTCTGACCCCCTGGGGGCAGATCGGCCGCTGGTCCGCCCCCAGGGGGGGCAGAAGAGGCCTTCCCAAAAAAATGCCCCCCCCGGGAGCGACCCTTGCCCAAGGGGTCGCTCCCTTATGTCAGTTTCAGAAAAAAAACAAAAATCCCTGGTGTCTAGTGGGGTTTCAAAAGCCGGATTGCAAGCAATCCGGCTTTCAAAGGGAAGGAAATGTATTTCCTTCCCTTTGAAGCCTCTCCGGGCCTCCCCCACATGATTGAAAGAGAAATGCTGAGCATTTCGATGGGGGAGACCCTGTGACAAATCAGCGTGCGCTCGCGTGCTGATGTCACAAGGGGTGTGGAGGGGGGTCGGGTGGAAGGGGAAGGGCTTCCCCTTCCATCCCTGCCTTTGGGGGAGTGGGGGGAAGCACACAGAGGGAGCGAGAGCGCTCCCTCTGGGCTGTGTGCCGAGGACGTAGTGGTTACGTCCTCGGCACAGCAGCACTGTGCCGAAGGACGTAACCACTACGTCCTCGGCACAGAAGGGGTTAAGAACACTGGTACTGCACCCAGTGCAGCTCCAATTTTCTTGCGCCCCTTAATGCCCCCCTTAACTCCACCATGTGTGTGCCCTATCTAAGGTACGGCGAACCATGGCGGTAGTTAGGGAACTAGCATCACAATTTTTTACGCTAGTTCGGGGCTTTGCAGGATTAGCGTAAAAAATGTTGACGCTAATCCTGCAAAGCCCATGAAGGCCCATTGAAAACAATGGTGTGCCTTCTTTTAATGCCTGCTCTGAGCAGGTGTTAAAAGTGCCGAAAAACATGACGCAAAGAAACCACTTAGATTTATTTGTGCCATTTTTTGTTCCCCTTTTGCATACATTATGCCTGGCGAAGGCATAATGTAGCACAAAGGGATACAAAGTGGTGCAATGCACACACTACGCCACTTTGCAAATTTGGCGCCACGATTTTGGCCTCGTAGCTTATGTGGCATAAGGAGGCGCTAAAGGCTCTTAAATCTGCCTCTCTGTATTTTGGGAATATGGTGGGACCTGGCGGGTTCCAGATACCAACATCTATTTTGTAACTTAGGTATGGTAGTATCCTGACGAAATATCGCACAAATAAATAAAGGGGTTGCTAGTACCCCAGAAGTAGCAGTGTTTTACGGGCATGGACTCGTGTATGAGGGCTGAGCGGTTCATCTATGAAGGGAGAGGCTGTCATCGTAAATATGAGAAGGTGTGGGGCACATGTAGGGACTATAGGGGTCTCCTGTGCGTCTGGCTGCGCGTATATGTTTCTTTGTGACCTGATGAGACCATACTGAATCCTTGTGGTGCTTATTAAATTTAGAGCTTTCAGCTCTTCGACTGTATACTGCTAATGTATCTTGAGTTGCTCCGAAATTTCGCCCTGGGCTTTGCAATAAATTACTACTTTGAACTGTTGTTCATTCTCTCAATAAATAAGATTTTTTTTAAAAAAGTATAGTGGTGGTATTGGCTTACTAGAAACCCTCCAACGCATTTTATGTCAATATCTGAAGCAGTTAAAGCTTTATATGTACGTCTAAAAAAATGTCTGTGAATTATTTTCCATGTGTAGTGGTCCTAGGTAAAGTTTTGACGAAAACGATGTCAGTAGAGGGGCAGCACACGGCACTCTAGGGGAGTGCTTATTTGGAAGTTTGTTGAACGTCAGTGGGCCTATGTGGGAAGCATTTCGGTGCTGTGCGTGAATGACCCAAGCGGTGCTGTTATTTTGACACTGCACACTGCACCTAAATTTGACGTTGGCCACTGCACCTAAGCGTGTTGTCAGGCCTACGCCACAATAGCTCCCCTTCTCCGTCACATCCTGTTTCTTTTCCTATTTTGAAACATCTTTTTGCCAGCTTAGCTCGCAGCGTCGCAGACATGTAGCACACTCAAACACAGGGGGCGGTTTATTTTCAGTGCCCTCGCTTTCTGTGTCTTTAAGCAGGGTCCTCTGGCGGAGGGCACGAATACAGCCATAACTGTATGTCCTCGTCGCCGTCTGTCCTCCTGCCGGCGCGGTGTAATTCTTAATATGAGATGGCAGTTGTTAAACACTATCGATTCTCACCAGCTCCGCCGTGTCCTGTCCCCGCCGAAGATTCCCCTTCTCCCTCTCTCAAGAGCAAGCGACTGAAAAGCAGAGGCCGACGCTAAGTCCCAGTGTGTGCACAACGAGCGGAGAGCTAATATTTAAAATGCAAAATCACCCAGGAGTTGTTCATGGCTTGCAATAGAAAGATATGAACAGAATAAATTTCCTCCCCCCGAAGGATTAGCGAGAAGCCCCGCCGCCTGCCCGGCATCTTAAGTCCCAGCTCGCGTGTGCGTCTCATGCTCTGCTGATTTATGAAAACCCAGCCGGCTGCCCCTGCATATTTTCTCTGCTCATCCAAGTGAGCCCGTTTATCCTCCTCCTACCATTAAAGACATTAACGGCTGGGTTACCTTGCATTCCCAATGAGTCCGCCGCCTGGCCGCCGACCTCGAGCCTGTGCCTGGCAGGCCTACTTTCTGATGCCCGTTTATCACACGCTGGTCTGCTAGCAGGTGTACCGTGCAGGCCCGGGAAAGGGAAGGATACATGCTTGCGATTTAGGTGTGAACATTAACAGCACAACTGAGCACATTTTACACACATTTGGACTTCAAAATCGGGTTGACTACCAGAATGATGGTGAGGCATGTCAGCATAATACCATTAGTTATAAAAGTGGAAGTTCCGTTCAACATTTCTTTTGAAACTGAAAGTCCCATGATACAAAGTGGCACAATCATTCATTTGGCTTACTTTTCCCACTTCTATTCAAAATATGTTTTCCCTTTTTAACAGCTGAAAGCGGGGCACAAGTCCTAAAAAAAGAAATGGGAGAGACTAACCAGGTAAGACAATATGCAAGTTACACCATGGCGCGTGACATCATGCATGACATTACAGGACATCATGCATGACATTACAGGAAGTGGCATCACAAACCATCACCTCACAGAAAGTGACATCATAAGAAGTGTCATTAAATATTAAGACCTCGCCCATACGTTTAGTTGGTCTATCATGAGTACATTTGAGCACATTATGAGATGTAACAAATGAAAGCTGATAAGTACTTAAGCCTATTACTTTAGTTCCCCGTCTAAAGGAATTAACAACCCAAATGTGGATGAAGTTTTTGTCTGCCTAGCTACAGTGGATAAGCTAACAACTGGTACAAACTAGGTACACATACTACCCCCAAAAGGTTGTCTCCTCCACATTTAGAGGCAGATATTTCTCATGTTCTTATTGTTGGCATAATTATATCCAAACCACCCTCTCATACACCAGTCAAACCGAAGGACAGCTCACCCTGGAATCAGTACCACCAGAATACCCACACAAAGGATGCCCACGCAGTAAGAGGTATCAGCTCCACACCAAAATAAGTATAAGCCGCTTAGTGTACAAGGATGAGAAGGAAATGGTGATAAAGTTAATGCACGAGAAAAGAGCATCTGTAAATCCTTTCCCAACTAGCACTTTCATGAAATATTGGCCTTTTCAAGGAAATATTGCTAGTTTATATACAAAAACTATACTATTGTGGAAATAAAGGAAGAGTGAGAGACACCGCACACTAACGTCAGTAATCAGAATCTACATTAACACATGGTCTCTAATAAGAACTTTGCACATCCTAGAAATGTTACAATAAACATGATTAAATGGAGAATGCCTATTTGTTTACACTAGCAATGTCTTGTTGGCTTGCCTATTCACTATAACCTCATCCTGAAAAAGCCAGCCTTTTGCAAGCACATGTAATATTTCATCTTATACATAAGATAGCTCTGATTTACTTCAGCATGGTAGACCTTAGGGCATCATAACAGCAAAGCTACAATTTGTTATTGTGTTATAATAAAGTAGGTAGGGGTGATAAGAGTAAAGAACAAGACCAGAAATTCCAAGGCAGTGTAACAAATTGGCAAACTTTAATATGGCCATATTCAGCAATCTCACATTTCCAGCTATGAAAAAGCAACGTGTCTTCCTATCAAGGTAAACCGCTCTTAAACATTTAGGCCCTCATTACAACCCTGGCGGTCAGTGTTAAAGCGGCGGTAATACCGCCAACAGGCCAGCAGTAAAATAAATGGAATCACAACCACGGCGGAAACCGCCATCACAGAGAGCCACTTTAACACTCCGACTGTCGCGGCGGTAGCAACAAACACTGCAGCAGTCACCGCCAACAGACAGGCGGAAGACAATGTACCGCCCACCCCATCACAACCCGCCAATCCGCCAGCTTTTCCGGGGCGGAAACAGTGTTTGGAAGGGAAACCACTCATCTCTCGACCCTCAGCGAAGAACCAGGATGCCATGGAGCCCGAGTTACAGGTCCTGCCCATGCTGGTCTACCTCCTCATCTACCAGGAATACCAAAGGCGGCGGCGAAGACCACGGTGAGTACTGCACCTAGTACACAGGGGAGGAGGAAAAAGAGAGTGGCACACACACGCAACATGCAACACCGCCACCCCCAGCCTCACCCCCAACACCACACACACAAACACATGCAGCAACATTACATTTACACCCCGTAACCCTCTGGAAGAACGCAAGGAACGAAAGGAATAGAGAAAAATCATTGATATTTTAGAAATAGGCAGATGTGCATAAAGATTATAAAAACAGTATATGCAAAAATATCCAATATGTACATAAGGCCGTACATTGCGTACATTGTCTTTTCCAAACGTCCGTGGGTCACTGGGCCATAAATCATGGGCCAAGCCCACACTTGACTCCTGCCTCAATATAGAGAAAACACTGCAGGGGCATCAGGTTGAAAACATACAGTCTCCTCAAGGAGGTGGGGAAGGGGGGGCACCTCAGCTGGAAGATGGAATAACGCCACTGCTCCTCGAGGGGGCTCCATGCCCACAGTGATGTCCTGGGGAGTGCAAAGCCACAGTCTCTCAAGTGAGTGGTTTGTCCACTGCTTGGTCCTAGGGAGTGCAAGGCCACAGTCTCTCAAGTGGGTGGTCTGCCCACTGCTTGGTCCTGGGGAGTGCAAAGCCGCAGTCTCTCAAGTGGGTGGTTTGACCACTGCTTGGTCCTGGGGAGTGCAAAGCCACAGTCTTACACGTGGGTGGTGTGCCCACTGCTTGGTTCTGGGGAGTGCAAGGCCACAGTCTCTCAAGCGGATGGCTTCTTCCACTGGTTCTGGAGGGGGCTTCGTGCCCAGTGTGCTTCATCCTGCCAAGGAGGGGCTGAGTGGATGCATATATCCACTGGTTCTGGAGGGGGCCTTGTGCTGAGTGATGCAGCACTTGGGGTGTGGCAGTTCACATTCCCTCACCTGGGTGTCTGAGGCACGAGATTTGCATGGATCAGGTTGCATGATAGTCCATGGAGGCAGGGCTAGACTCCATTCTGCGGCGCCTAAGGCTGCAAACTGGTGGTAGTGCCAGTGCTGGTGGGGGTGCTGCCCGTGGAGGTGGGAGGCTCCAGCCCATCTCCTGCAGCCTCGGACGGCCGCCCAGTGGGGCTGCAGGTCCTGGTCCTACTGTCAGCTGTGCAGGTGGCAGTGCTTGCGATGGTGCTTGTGGCGGGCGGCTGGCAGTGCTGACCGTGGTGCCGGTGCTGCCAGTGGTGGAGGTAGGCCCCACCCCTTCTCCTGCAGCCTTGGACGGCTGTCCCACGGCGTTGACCCTGTCCACGATTCTCCGCCATAGCTCCATCTTCCTTGAAATGGACATCTGCTGCACCTGTGATCCGAATAGCTGTGGCTCTACCCGGATGATTTCCTCCACCATGACCCTTAGCATCTCCTGTGAAAACCTGGGGTGTCCTTGGGGTGCCATGGATGTGGTGTGAGTGATATGTGTGAGGAGGTGTGGGGTGATGTGTGGGGTGATGTGTTTGGGTATATGCTGTGATGTGCGTGGATGGTGTATGGGTGATGGTGTTCTGTGGCTCAGATTGAGTGGGTGCTTCTGGCTTGTGTCTCTCTGTGTTGGCAATCTTTTTTTTCATTGAAAGGGTTGTGAGTAATATGGGTGGGTGTTTTATAGTGGTGTGAGTGTGCGGTGTGTGTATGTGTGTCAGGTGTGTGTAGTTTGAATTGTCCAATGTGTTGTGTTTTGTAAATGTGTGTGTATTTTGAGTTCAGCGGTATGTACCGCCAATGGTTTACCGCGGTTGAAAGACAGCCACAGTGATTCGTGGGTTGTGATACTGTGGGCGTATTCCTGTTGGTGTAACGGTGTGGGTTTGGCTATCAGCAGTTTATCACTGACCTTTGGGCTGGCAAACTTGGGTGGGTGTCTGCATTGTGGCGGAATTCTCTGTGTGGGTCATAATACTTGTAGCGGAATACCACCGCGGGTACTGTATGTTGGCGGCCGTCAGCACGGCGGTAGGCAGCATTTACCGCCACGGTTGTAATGAGGGCCTTAGATAATGGAACTGGTAAATAAAGCACATCATTTCAAATGTTTGGAAATCATTTTTGTTGTGGCATTATGGATTTGGATAATTTTGCACAAAATCGAAATATTTTGGTCATATAGAAGAAATTAGGATTATGTGAGACAGTCCTTATTTTAAGGGGGAAATGCACAGTTGTAGCATAGATGGGAGAAAAAAAGAGCACACAACTTCCACAACTGATTTTGCAGTGAGGAACACAATTTTAGATCCAACTGCACTTGCTGAAGTACCACACAAAAAGTCTGAGAGGGACATGCAGATCCAGCGTTTGCATTGATCAGGTTACTGTAGTCGGTATCCCAGGTGACCAGTGCTTTGGATTGAATGATGAAAAAGGTGGGGAGACTCTAAAAAGGACATATGCAAATAAGTGTACCTAGAAATCCTTTCCAAGAGGCTTTGCCTACATAATTAAGGACGTGTCTTAAGACATAAAAACTAAAATTAACTGCTTTACAAATAACTCCTCTAGACCAGTATTTGAGTGCCTGTCTAAGAGTTATATGTTATTGCATCCACATATATAACACAGTAACAGACAGACACCTGGCACACATTAAAGTTTGACTCCATCCATGACATCACAATTTCAACTTATATATATATACTGTTAGAAATGGGGTCTTTAGTTGGCAATCAGGTTACCCCCTGTCCAAGCAAGGACCCTCTCTCTAGTTAGGGCAAGGCGCACACAATCCAAATGATCCTGTGCCCACCCTCTGGGAGCTTGGCACTGAGCAGTCAGGCTTAACTTAGAAGGCAATGTGTAAAGTATTTGTGTAATAAATCATGCAATAACACAGTATAAACACCAAAAAAAACATACAGGTTTAGAAAAATATAGAATATATATCTGAGTAGAATAAGGTCAAAACGATCAAGATTTGATAAGTACATGTTGAGATATCACTTTTGTAATGGAAAATAGAGTCTTTAGTTCTTAAAAAGCAAGAGGAGGAGATGTGTAGAAAACTGGGAGGTGTGCGTCGATTTTTCCGGGTGTACACAAACAATGCGCTGATATTTTCCATGCAGCAAGGGCCTTGCATCGATTTCCAGTGTGCGGACTTGGATCCTCTTAGGGTTGCGGGATATTTGGATGCCCCGGGGACGATGCAGAGAAATCCTGGATGTGCGGAATGAAGTCACAGGAGCTGTGTCGATCCAGTAGGCAATGCAGGGAAATCTTCTGTCGCACGGCAGGTGCTGCATCAATTCCTCTTCCCAGGGAGTCAGGCTGCGTTGTTCTGGCTTGGCAATGCGTCGATCCAGTGGGCCGTACGTCGAAGTTCCAGTCGCAACGCTGGCGCTGCATCAATCTCCACTCGGGGAATCGGGCTGTGGTGTTCCAGTTAGTGTGCAGTGATTTTCTCACCGCAGTGGAGGCTCTGTGTCGATTCCGGCAGGCTGTGCGTCGATTTTTCGCCACACAGGGAGTTTTTTGCAGAGATGAAGACTTTTTGGCTCTGAGACTTCAGAAAACAGGAGGCAAGCTCAATCCAAACCCTTGGAGAGCACTTCTCAGCAGAGCCAGAGGGCAGCAAGGCAGCAGTCCTTTTCAACAAAGCAGTCAGGTGAGTCCTTTGGGCAGCCAGGCAGCTTCTCTTGGCAGGTTGCAGGTTCTGGTTCACAGTTTCTTCCCCAGTAGGTATCTTGTCCAGAAGTGTCTGAGTTGGTAGGGTCAGAGGCCCTGTTTAAAAACCCAAATGTGCCTTTGAAGTGGGGGAGACTTCAAAGAGTGGCTTAGAAGTGCACACGTTCCCCTTTCAGTTCCATCCTGTCTGCCAGGGGGTTTGGCAGTCCCTTGTGAGAGGGCATGCCACTGTCCTTTGACATGTAGGTGTCAGGCCCTCCACCCTCCCAGCCCAGGAAGATCCATTCAGTATGCAGATGTGTGCAGGTGTGACTGAGCATCCTGCATTTGGGGTGAAATGCACAAGGGAGCTGTCAACTAACCTAGCCAGATGTGGATTGTAAAGCACAGAAGGATATAAGTGCAGAGAAATGCTTACTTTCTAAAAGTGGCATTTCTAAAATAGTAATATTAAATCCAACTTCACCAGTCAGCAGGATTTTATATTACCATTCTGGCCATACTAAATATGACCTTGTTACTCCTTTCAGATCAGATTCATCTACCAATGAAACAGTATAGGAGGGTAGCCCTAATGTTAGCCCATGAAAGGAGCAGGCTTCACAGCAGTGTAAAACGAATTTAGGAGTCTTACACTACCAGGACACATAAACTACACAGGTACATGTCCTGCCTTTTCCCTAAATAGCACCCTCCCCTATGGGTTACCTAGGGCCTACCTTAGGAGTGACTTATATGTAGAAAAAGGGGAGTTTTAAGGCTTGTCAAGTACTTTTAAATGCCAAGTCGAATTGGCAGTGAAACTTCACACACAGGCCTTGCAAAGGCAGGCCTTAGACATGGTTAGGGGGGCTATTTATGTGGGTGGAACAATCAGTGCTGCGTGCCCACTATTAGCATTTAATCTACATGCCCTGGGCACATGTATTGCACTTTTACTAGGGACTTATAAGTAAGTTGAATAAGCCAATTGGGTATGAGCCAATGTCACCATGTTTTAAGGGAGAGAGCATATGCACCTTAGCACTGGTTAGCAGTGGATAAGTGCGCAGAGTCCTAAAACCAGCAAAAACAGTGTTCAAAAGTGGAGGGATGCAGGCAAAAAAAAGTTGAGGGTGACCATGTAAGGTGTGTTCTTAAGTTATTAATGTAAAGTCTTGCACTCAAATTCAGTAACGAAGTGCATTTACTGTAGAACTAGGGAATCGTGTATACTGTGTGCCTTAACTTTATTAAACAAAATGTAACAATTTGAAGTGAATTAGAAACCATCCTCACACTAAATATACTTGTACTAAAAATGAGAACAGTCTATGTGATGTGTGCACTAATGATTTCCACCGCAGTGTAAAAAGGTTGCTCTTAGCTGCATTTACGTTGTGTATTCAAAGGAAGTGTTGCATTTATTCTGACTGTAACATGAAGCTTTATTTGAGATTGTGTAATTTGCATTTCCATTTATTTGAAATTAATATGTGCATAAATAACACACAAAAAAATTAAATGTGCATTAGTGAATAATATTCTTAAAGTGACCTAGCTAGGCCTGAGTTTCTTTCAACGTGAGAAACTGTTTTCCATTACTGCTTGTATGTCTTCTCTTTGGAGGTGCATTCACATGAAAATGTTTGTTGGAAAGAGATTAACATGGAGGAATCAAGGGGCAAATGTACAAAAATGCAATTTTGTATTTCTTGACCCCTTCGCTGCCAGGCCTTTTCCGCCCTCCTGTGCCAAGCCTTTTTTGGGCTATTTGGGGTAGTTTGCGCATCAGGCCCTCATAACATTTTGTCCACATAAGCTATCCCAACCAAATGTGCGTCCTTTTTTTCCAACATTCTGGGGATTCTAATGGTATCCAGAGTTTGTGGGTTCCCCTGGAGGAGACCAAGAAATTAGCCAAAGTGCATCTAAAATAGTTTTTTTGGGGGGGAAAATGGGAAAAAAGTGCTGAAGATGAAAGCATATTTTTTTGCCTGTAAATGGCATCAACAAAGGTTTGCATTGCTAAAATCACCATCTTCCCAGTTTTCAGGAACAGGCAGACTTGAATCAGAAAACCAAATGTTTCAACACAGTTTTGGCTATTTACTGGGACATACCCCATTTTGACTATTTTTTTAGCTTTCAGCCTCCTTCCAGTTAGTGACTGAAATGAATGTGAAACCAAGGGTGGATCCCGGACAACTAAACAATTCTGAAAAGTAGACAAAATTCTGAATTCATCAAGGGGTCATTTGTGTAGATCCTTCAAGGTTTTCCTGTAGAAAGTAACAGTTGAAATAAAAAAAACTTTTAACTTGAGTTGAAAAAAAAACAGCCATTTCTGCCTACGTATTCTTTTGTAACTTTTTCCAGCTATGGCAGATTTTTTAAAGCAATATATTGTTATGTCTGCTGGACCCTTTTGGTTGCGGGGATATATAAGGTTTGTACGTTCATTAAGAACCCAAGGCACCAAGAGCTGATAAATTAGCTGCACCTTGCAATGGGTTTTATTGTATACCGGGTATACAGCACTTCATTTGGCAAAATATAAAGAGTGAAAAATAAGTATCAATGAAACCTATGTATTTCTGAAATGGGCACAAGATAAGGAGTTTAGAAGCAATGGTTATTTGCACATCTCTGAATTCGGTTGTCCCCATACTAACATGTGAATTACAAGGCATTTCTCAAACTGACTTCTTTCTTACACACTATCTTACATTTGAAATGAAACAATGTAGAGAAAGACAATTGGCAATGACACTTGTTCTTCTATTCTGTGTTCTATCAAGTCTCCCGATAAAAATGGTACCTCACTTGTGTGAGTAGGCCCAGTGCCTGCAACAGGAAGCGCCCCAAAACGCAACAGACACATCACATTTTTTTCCACTGAAAACTGACATGTTTTTTGCAAAGTGCCTAGCTGTGGATTTTGTGCTGTAGCACAGCGGGCATTTAGGGAAACCTACCTAACCTGTACTTTTTTTTTTAAACTAGATACCTAGGGGAACCAAGCATGGGGTGACTTGTGGGGCTCTCACTTGGGTTCTGTCACCCAGAATCCTTTGCAAACCTCAAAAGTTGGCTGAAAAAACACTTTTTCCTCATATTTCGGTGCTGCAAAATTCTAGAATCTGAGGGAAGCTACAAACATCCTTCCACCCAGCACTCCCCCAAGTCTCCTGATAAAAATGGTACCTCATTTGTGTAAGTAGGCCTTGTGCCCGTGACAGGAAATGCTCCAAAACACAATGTGGACAGATCACATTTTTCAAATGAAAACAGATGTGTTTTTTGCAATATGCCTAGCTGTGGATATTGGCCGCTAGCTCTGCCGGCACCTAGGGAAACCTAGCAAACCTATACATTTTTGGAAACCATACACTAGGGGAATCCATGATGGGATGACTTGCAGGACTCTCACGGGTTCTGTTACGCCGAATCCTTTGAAAACCTCAAAATTGGTCTAAAAAACACTTTTCCCTCACATTTCAGTGCTGCAAAGTTCTGGAATATGAGAGGAGCCGCAAACTTGCTTCCAACCAGCATTCCTCAAGTCTCCCAATAAAAATGGTACCTCACTTTTGTGGGCCTAGTGCCCGCAACAGGGAAGGGCCCAAAACACACATGGACACATCAAAATTATCTATTACAAGGGGGCACCTGGGTATTTAGTCCTTGGCTCAGCAGCCATCTAGAGAAACCTACCAAATCCAGACATTTCTGAAAACTAGACACCCGCGGGAGTCCAGGGAGGTGTGACTTGCGTAGATCCCCCAGCGTTTTCTTACCCAGAATCACCTGCAAACCTCAAATGTAGATAAAAAAATAAATTTTCCTCACATTTCTGTGTGGGATCATCGCACCGGCAAAAGTTTCCTACCATCCAGTGTTCCCCTCGGTCTCCCGATAAAAATGATACCTCACTTGAGTAGGTGGGCTAAGTGCCTGTGACAGGGAAGGGCTCAAAACATGTCGAAATTGAAGGGGAACTGAGGAAATTCGATTTTTAATACGATCGTATCGACCCGCCATTTTGTGGCCCGCCGCCATTTTATGTTGCCTTCACTCAGGCAGCACAGCGAACGAAGTCCATTCTGCCTTTTCTGCTTATTCTGCAACATGGTGTTCAAAACAGCCTTCTGCCTCTATCTTTACAAGGCTGGTATTAAGGTCTGACCGAGTACACTAATCCCTGTCTGGTTTTCTAATCCTTGTTTCAACTATCTGTAGGCTCACACTATTCTCCGCCGATCTTATCTTATCGTCTGGCCTTCGCTGTCCTTTGCTAGTATTCTCTCATTTCACAACTGTCCTCCAAACGCACACAAACTTATCGCACCACATGCAACTTCGTTGTGGATCGGTTAATGAATTAGTTCAAGGGAGGGGTGACAAACACAGCTGGAGGGGAGGCAACCTTAAGTCACTTGATACTTTGTTTTCCAAATTCTTCTATTGGTGCTGTCTTGTTTTCCGACATTTCTATTGGCTCTGTTCTATCTTTACATTATTCTTACTGGCTCCTTTCTATGTGTTCTGGGAGTGTATGTAGTTAATAAATGGTTTTTATACGGTATATAAGATTGTGCGCCACAAAGTAAAGTGGCAGTCTCCTGAGAACATACCTTGTGTACTTCTTGGACAACTGTACTAGCTGCAGCTAATAAAATCTGATCTTTTACGCCTGACAGAGTGTCCCGTGTCTCTGTTAGTTGAGGCAGGTGAATCCAAGGAGATTTCAGGCGTACCCTGCGCCGCCAGGCCCATAAGGTTCTGGTTCTTCAACTGGCGCCCAACGTGGGGCGGCTTCAGCGGTACCGGTTCTGCCTGAAGGTCGTGAGGAACCCCGCAAGAAAATTCTGGAGGAATCGCGAGCCACGTCAAGCGACCCCTGTATGTCGAAGTGGTCCGAAGGTCTTTTTCAGCGCGGTTACTCCTTCCTGACGGCTACTGACGACTGCTGCCCTGACTGCCGCCCTGCCTTGGCCCTTTCTTTGATGATGTATGGTAAAGCGAGACGATAGACGGGCCTCTGTTGGTGTAAGAAGACATCCTTAGTTAAGTATTTGGTGGGTCGCGCCCACAAATTTTGGTCTTTGCTTTGTCCTTAGGTCCTTAGATTTGGCCATTGCAGTGGCCAAAGCCGAGGGGTAAGTGCATTTGTGCTGTGTAAACTGAAAGTTTTACCCCCTTGATGTTTGTGAACAGCCAGTAAAAATCGTGAGATGTCTGGTCTGACTAAGTTTGGAAAACTTTGTTGCTTTGGTTGTAATAGGGACTCCCAGCTTGAGGACTCCTGTCCGATTCCTTCGGTTGGAACTCCCACATATGAGCTCTATTCTAAACATGGTGTTGGTCCTATTGCCTTTAATAAGACATGGACCCGATATACAAAGAAAGATGGTGTTTTAAAATGGCCAGAAAATGGTAGTTTCGAAACTGATGTGCTAGATAATTTAGAAGCAACGTTATTTAAAAGAAAAGCCCGGCCGGCAATGTTTGACTCTTTTCGCCTTTGGCGTAAGGAAGCCAAACAGAGAGAAATTAAACAAGCGAAACGAGATAGGAAAACACAGGGAATGACGATTATACAGGCTGCTCAGCAATTCAAAGATGATGAAATAGATAATGCAATGGAAATTTCAGACAGACAGCATCGAATGGCAATAGATAAATGCTATCCGACGTTGCCTATCTCTTCCCTTGATAAGAGAAAAGATTTTGAGGAAGATTCCTTAATGTCCCACTTATTGAAATTGCCTCCGCCCTATGTACAAGGTGCTAATGCACCCCCGATGTTACAGCCTGTTCAGCCGCCAGTTGTGCTTCCGCCTGCTCCAGCTTTTCCACATTTGCCTCCTCAAGTATTGCCTATGCCAGCTTTGCCTTTAACTCCTTTGCCTTCTGCTCCTTTGGCAATTCCTAATGCTCCTTTAGTTAATTCACCTAATACCTTGTCCCCTATCCTTATGTCAAATTCTCCATCTATGCGTAAGCGATTTGCAGATACTGTCTCTGGTCTCTTATCACCTTTCTTTGAAGCTTTAAATGTGTCTCCAGCTTTTTCTCGAAGACAGTCTCGTAGTCAATTCCCAGACTCCGAAGAGCGAGAAAAATTGGACTCACTTGCTTGTAGATGGATCAAGAAGGGTCCCCAATATAGTACGTCTGATATTATGTCCACCTTTCTGCAATGGAATGCACCTACGCAGAGATATGTTTTTAAAGTTATGTGCGATACTCTCGCTAAAGAATGGGAGGATATGAATTTGGGTTCGGTCCCACAGGATCTGTTAGATGTTCAGGCTGACTTTGACAAAGGACTTATTGTGGGTCCTAAGGTTGAAAACGCTGTCAGAACACTTATTTCTTTCAGATCCCTATTGTTCTCACAGACTTTTCCTGATTCTGATCCTTCAGTTAGGACAGCACTGAAAAACTATCCCATGAGAGAGGTTTCTCCAATATGGAAGGAAGAAGTTGCAGCAGCAGGTGCTAATCCAGCTATTCCTGCGCATTTTCAGCGCATATGGATACATGTCCCCTGGAAAAGGTCTGAAGTTTTAGCACTTAAACAGTCACTACCAGATTCACGCAAAAATCCTGCTGGTTACTATAAAGAGTTGTCGCAAACAGTTGATGCATGTACTATGAATCTAGCAGATATTGACATGTTGATGGGAAATGTAGTTCCACAGACAATATGGGCTAAAATTCGTAGAGAGGATCACGCTCAAGAATTAGGCGGCGATTGGAACGCTATTATTGCCGCATATAGAGGTCAAGTAGGTGGTGCAAAGCCCGACGCTTTGATCTCAGAACTCCCTGGTAGGATTATTACATTAATGAAAACAATGATGCCTGCTTTGAGAGTTAATTGGGATAAGCTAGCAGCATGTAAACAAAAGAAAGATGAAAGTGTTTCCGATTTCTTTACCCGATTCGAGGAGACATTCATTGATCACAGTGGTCAAGATATGGCTACAGAAGGGGGACAGCGATTATTTGTGGATAAGTTCGTATATAACTTGCTTCCTGAACTATCACACAAGCTAAAAGACTCCGAGAGTTCATGGGCAGTTTCTTCTTCCGCCCAGATATTGGCTACTGCACAATATTATGAAAATAGAGACAAAGAAGAAAGGGAAAAACAAGAGAAAAAGACGAAAGAATTAAAAACTAAAGTTCTCTTGCAACAGGCTTATCCTCCTCGTTATGTTCAGCCTCAGTTTCAACAGCCTCCGCAGTTTCAGAGGTTGTATCAAAAGCCTGAACCATTCATTCCAAGACCTTTGCTAGGTCCCAATCAATGTGCTTATTGTAGGGAGGAAGGTCATTTTAAGAACAGTTGTCCGGCATTGTTGCAGCGTAATGGAGCAACATCTGCTTCACGAGGTCGTGGTGGTCCTCAGTCAGCAAATAGAGGTAGAGGTCGAGGTGTGTTAACCCAAGAGCAGCGTTCTTTTGTTCCTCCAAATTCCGGAAATTACTTTGACCAGCAAAATGTTAGGTCTACACAGTATTACAGTGAGGATCAGTATATTGAAGGAGGGAATGAAAGTCTTCATTTTGAATAGGACAGCCATGGACAAAGTAAGGGGGTTACGTCAATTCCAGTGGATCAGAATGGACCTTATGTTAATGTCACTACAATGGGTGTTTCAGAGCCATTTCTTTTAGATACTGGTGCCATGAGAAGCTCTATCATTCATTCTAAACTCCCTGGCGCACCTTTGTCTGGCTTAACGAATGTATCTGTAGGATTTTCTGACGCCCCTGTTCGCAATCCAGTTTCTTGCCCTTTGCCTGTTTCAATAGGCCCTTATGATTTAGAAGCTTCGCTTCTTCTGACGAATGGTTGTGGTGAAAATCTGTTGGGTTTAGATCTATTAAAAAGAATGCATGCTACGATATATTGTTCACCTTCTGGTGTATACCTCACTCTAGGACAGAAAATGACTAGTCCAATGTACTTATCAAAAGATCAATTCCCACCTGAATTGCTTTCTCTTCCCGAAACGCTTTGGGCTACGGGTCCGAATGACGTTGGTTGTCTTGAGATCCCACCTTATGTTGTTACTCTTAAGCCCAATGCTGAAATGCCACGTATTCCGCAAAACAGAATCTCTACTGAAGGTGAGAAAGCACTTCTGGAAATTGTCCATGATTTGATTCAGAAGGGTGTGGTTGAGGAAACGAGAGGAAATACATGTAACAGTCCTGTTCTTCCGGTTCTTAAACGCACTGATCCTTCTCAGCCTCCTGTTTATCGTTTTGTAATTGATCTTCGGGAGGTAAACAAGATTGTCGTACCGCAGTTTCCTGTAGTCCCAGATATCACTGCTCTGTTGACGATGATACCTTCTACAGTGACTTGGTTTTCAGTTATTGATCTAAAGAATGCTTTCTTTAGTATTCCCATCAGAGTAGAGATATTTTTGGTTTTTCCCTCGGAGGCCGAAGCTTCCGGTTTAAACGCGCACCTCTAAGTTATTGTGAAAGTCCCTCTATTTACAGTCAAGCTCTAAAATGTCATCTTGATGCCTTTTCCTTACCGTCCGGTGCCGCTCTCATTCAGTACATGGATGACTTATTAGTTGCAGCTGATTCAGAGGAGATTTGCAAAAACGTGACCGTTGCACTGTTGCGTCATTTGTTTGATCTGAATCACAAGGTTTCTCCTTCTAAATTACAATATGTCTGTCGCGAGGTGACTTATTTGGGTCATCTCTTGTCAAAGGAGGGACGACGATTGACCCCCGAACGAATTCAGGCAATTGCACAAATGTCAGTGCCATCCACACAAAGAGAGGTACGTGCCTTTTTGGGCATTACTTCTTATTGTAGACAGTGGATTCCGAGTTTCTCTTTATTGGCTAAACCGCTGTTGGCGCTAACTTTAAAAGATACGCCTCAGCCTCTTCCGTGGACTGACGAATGTCAGAAGAGTTTTACTGATTTGCGTATTGCTTTGTGTTCTGCTCCTGTATTGGGTACTCCTGATTACAGTAAGCCCTTTACGCTCTATGTCCACGAAAGAGAGGGTTGTGCATTGTCAGTCTTAACGCAGCGTTTTGGAGATCAACAGCGACCATGCGCATATTTCTCAGCTACGTTAGATCCAGTAGCTAAAGCATTGCCTAGTTGTCTTAAGGCGACAGCGGCAGCAGCAATTTCTATTCGACAGTCTGCTGGAGTAGTGCTAGATAATACTCTCATTGTTATGGTGCCACATGCAGTGGATACTTTACTAAATAGGACAAAAACGCAGCATCTTACGAGTGCTCGGTTGTCCGGATATGAGCTGACGCTTTTGGCTAGTCACATACACATCAAACGATGTAATACCCTGAATCCAGCTACTTTGTTGCCTCTTCCAGAAGAGAGAGATGTCTCTGAACAGCATGATTGTTTTCTCCGTACTGAAGAAGAGACTAAGGGTAGAATTGACCTAAAAGACACGCCATTAGTGAATCCAGATGGAACACTATGGGTAGATGGTTCTTGTTTCAAGCTCCCGAATGGAGATACAGTTTCAGCCTACGCTATTACTACTTTGCATACGATTGTGGAGACAGCACGCATTAGACATAATTCAGCTCAGGCAGCTGAATTGATAGCCTTAACTAGAGCGTGTGTGTTATCCAAAGGAAAAAGAGTAAACGTGTACACTGATAGCCAATACGCTTTTGGTGTAGCGTTTAACTTTGGGCGCTTATGGAAGGAAAGAGGATTCTTTACTTCCCATGGTACTAAGATACAACATGGTCAATTAGTGACTGAACTTCTTGAGTCACTTACAATGCCTACTCAGATAGCGATCGTGAAGTGTAGTGCACACAAAAAGATTGTGGACGATGTTGGTCGAGGAAATGCATTTGCAGATGAGGTAGCGAAAAAGACAGCCAGAGACAACACAAGTCGAATGTATGTTGCAGGTCCCGCAAACTGCGTAAGAGAAAAGGGAATGTGTGAAGATACAGTAGAGAGTGTGAAATCAATTCAAGGAGAGGCTACGGAGAATGAGTTGAGAAAGTGGAAGGAAAGTACAGGAATGTTAGATGAGATGGGATGTTGGGTTGAATTATCAGAACATCAACGTTGGCTGTTACCAGATGCTTATGTACTACCTGTAGTTACTATGGCACATGGTCCAGCTCACCTAAGTGCAAAAGGAATATGTAAACTTCTGGCTCCAGTGTGGCAAAATGAGGGGATCCCAAAGTGTGCAAATAATGTAGTAAAACATTGTATTGTTTGCTTGATGTACAATCCGGGAAAGGGAACCCCAACTCCAGCAGGTCATTTTGCTCCTCCAACATATCCATTTGAGGTGTTGCAGATCGATTATATTCACATGGAACGATGCAACAACCTCAAATATGTTCTGGTGGTAGTATGTGCTTTTTCTAGATGGGTAGAAGCCTACCCTCTGAAGGACAATACTGCTTTATCAACTGCCAAAATACTTTTGAAAGAATTCTTCCCTAGGTTTGGTTTGCCGCGCATTGTCTGGAGTGACAATGGGAGCGAATTTGTGGGTCAAGTCATGCAAAAAGTTTGTGCAGGTCTTGGCATAAAACAGAAGTTCCACGCGGCGAATCACCCACAGTCGGCTGGTTTAGTAGAATGCTACAATGGAACCTTGAAGCTTAAAATTGCTAAGGTGCAAGCTAGCACAGGACTTAATTGGCCTGATGCTTTACCATTGGCTCTTCTGTCCACCAGAACAGCAGTACACTCTCGTTTGGGGCTTAGCCCTTACGAAGTGATATTTGGTCGCCCAGCTAATGTATGGGGAGTTCCTCGCCCTAAGAAATACTCAGACTTGCCATACCCGATGTTGATTGACTACTTGCATGACCTTACAACTAAATTGCGTGTTCTTCATCAACAGGTTCAGAGTGCTCTACCAGAGGCTTCCACAGACCCAGGTCATTCCATCCGACCAGGTGACTGGGTCTGCACGAAAAATTTCCAACGACAGAGAAATTTGGAGCCCAGATGGAGAGAGCCACGCCTGGTTCTTTTGACCACAAGAACAGCAGTTAAAGTCGAAGGAAAGAAAAACTGGGTGCATGCCGTGCACTGCAAGAAAGTGCCTTTGCCCTTGCCTTTCGATCAGTGGGTCCGTAGAGGCATCAGTGACTCTGAAAGTGAGAAAGTTCCGCAATTTGTACCATTCAGTGATGCGCGTCTAATTGGAACACTTTCTGAGAAAGAGGACGACGACATCCTTCAAGAAGCAATACCATCGCATCGTCGCTTGAACACGACAAATCCAGGAACATTGTTTCAAAACCAGACTGCCTCTGGACAGGAACGCTATAATTTGAGACCAAGACCAAAGAACTTGTAAATTTCTCTCCTATGTAGTACTCTATCCCGGTTGCAGGGTCACGGTAGGAGTCTTAGTTACGACCTGAGTAAGTGGCAATAGGCCTGCAGGACCTCACAGTGTCATAGGACGGTAGATAATCGTGACTACAGTGATTGAGGAAGATTGCCGTGAGCATCCACTTAGAAAGATGGAGGCTACATTAGATAAAAGAGAAAGTAAAAATGTAAAGAATAATTGTAAAGAAATATATAGTCGTTGTAGTATTGCTCTATGCGTCATTATATTGTCGTGTATTCTTTTGGCATCTGTAAACTGGATCATTATTACTCTGCAGCAAAAAGTTGTCTCTTCTCCTACCTCTACATCTTCTTCTACTATCTCTCCGCACCTATTTCACACTCTTCCCCAGCATGAACTCATCAGAAGAACTGAATACTTTAACAATTCCTTCGTCCAGTTGTTACATCAACATCAGTTAGTGATCAATACAACTGACTGTTGGGTGTGTGGACTCATACCACATACGGTTGAAAAAGGAATGCCATATTTAGTTCTTCCATTCTCCTATGAAGGTTCCGCTTGGGCTTATTTTGTCATTTTCAATAATGCATATCAAAGTAAAATTAAACAACCTGTCAGTTCACATAGTGTTGGTTCAAATTTCAGTCATAGTTTATTGATAAAGGGAATGGTAGCTATGGCTAAAATCATGGAAAAAAGTGAAGCTTCCATTGATGAAAGAAAAGCATATACCAATTGGAACATAACTAATTACATTTCCAGCCTCAATGATAAGGTTAAGCAAGGAAAATCTCCTCCGATACGGGTCATACCCCAACAAGGAAATTTCTGTCTGCAAATAAATGGTAGAACTCCAAACACCGGACAAAGAGAAAGTTTATGTTCCCATACATATGTTTATTCAGCCCTGAATTCACTGCCGTTAGTACCATCTCAAGGTACATACTTCGTTTGCCACGATAGGGCTTATACATGGTTGCCAGCTGATTTCTCTGGTACTTGTTATATAGCCTTTCTTCTTCCCCCTACATACACCGCTCCTGCGAACCATCATAAAAATAGATATGGCAGAGGGATTGTGGATTCGAAAGACACAGCAGGACAAGAGGGAGGAGATTTCCTCAAAGGATTTCTTCCCTTCTGGGGTCCAATGGCCAACAGCAGAAATATAAGGCAATTGGTTCGTGTCGTAGAAACCACCATAGACATCACTGTAGGAGCTTTAAGTAACATTACAGCTGAACTACAGGCTGATCGTCTTATGACCTTGCAGAACCGTGTTGCCTTAGACTTTGTTCTTGCGGACCGTGGTGGAGTATGCAAATTGATCGGATCAAGTTGCTGTATTTTCATACCTAATGACGCTCCGACAGTATACCAAGCTATCTCTAAGTTACACATAATCTCCGAGTCGATTCATCAGGACGAAGGAGATTGGTCCTTTTCAGAGTGGTTTTGGGGATTACTGTCCAAATGGGGTTGGAAGGTATTGACATTCTTTGGAGTAATTTTAGCTTTTATATTCTCTTGTTGTCTTTGTATGCACTGCGGTCCTGCCATCTGCAACCTATGTGCTACTGCATGTATTCCCAAACCCAAGTCACAAAGAGCAGAGAATATCAAAATGATGGTACAGCAACAGCTTGATGACCTCATGGCCATAGACATCGACTCAGATTAACATGAGTTTGTGTATCTTGCCTGAGTTCTGGCAAAAGGAGGGTCTGAGGAAATTCGATTTTTAATACGATCGTATCGACCCGCCATTTTGTGGCCCGCCGCCATTTTATGTTGCCTTCACTCAGGCAGCACAGCGAACGAAGTCCATTCTGCCTTTTCTGCTTATTCTGCAACATGGTGTTCAAAACAGCCTTCTGCCTCTATCTTTACAAGGCTGGTATTAAGGTCTGACCGAGTACACTAATCCCTGTCTGGTTTTCTAATCCTTGTTTCAACTATCTGTAGGCTCACACTATTCTCCGCCGATCTTATCTTATCGTCTGGCCTTCGCTGTCCTTTGCTAGTATTCTCTCATTTCACAACTGTCCTCCAAACGCACACAAACTTATCGCACCACATGCAACTTCGATGTGGATCGGTTAATGAATTAGTTCAAGGGAGGGGTGACAAACACAGCTGGAGGGGAGGCAACCTTAAGTCACTTGATACTTTGTTTTCCAATTCCTTCTATTGGTGCTGTCTTGTTTTCCGACATTTCTATTGGCTCTGTTCTATCTTTACATTATTCTTACTGGCTCCTTTCTATGTGTTCTGGGAGTGTATGTAGTTAATAAATGGTTTTTATACGGTATATAAGATTGTGCGCCACAAAGTAAAGTGGCAGTCTCCTGAGAACATACCTTGTGTACTTCTTGGACAACTGTACTAGCTGCAGCTAATAAAATCTGATCTTTTACGCCTGACAGAGTGTCCCGTGTCTCTGTTAGTTGAGGCAGGTGAATCCAAGGAGATTTCAGGCGTACCCTGCGCCGCCAGGCCCATAAGGTTCTGGTTCTTCAGAACCAAAGTGGGTAAAAAAAGGCAGTTTTCTCCAAAAGTTTTTAGGCTTACAAGTGGGGCAGAATTTTTATCTGTATAGATGCAACAATGTTGGGTGGTAGGTATTTTGAGGATTTCTGCAGATTCCACAAGGTTCCATCACAAAAATGTAGGGAAAATGGGTGATTTCAAGCAAAGTTGGAGGTTTGCAGGGCATTGTGGGTAAGAACATGGTGTGGGGTGCATGTGAACCACACCACCCTGAACTCACCCAGATGTTTAGTTTTCAAATGTGTCTAGGTCTGGTAGGTTTTTCTAGGTGTCAGCGTACCAAAGTCCAAAAAGTGTGGCCACTCATCATTCCAAGTAAGACAATATTGGGAGTTAGCCAAGCTCTCTTGGCCCATATGTAAAATCAAAACCCAAAAGAGTAAAATGTCCTCTTGCTTGCCATTGGGATGAGATGCTTTTGTTTGCAGGGGGTGCTGAAAGACTGTTACCCCCTTCGGTTGGGGGGGCATAACCATGCCCTTAGTGGTTGGCAGCCCCACCCCTCGTTTTTTTTAATTCCCTGGCATCTAGTGGGCTTCTTGCCCCCCCCACTCTTTTTTTTTTTAATGTCCCTGCTATCTATTAGCCTTTCTGCCTGCTTGGGGGCAGATGGGCCTTACAAAAATAGGCTGAACTGCCCCCCAAGGAGGGTAGAAGTGGCAAAAATGAATGCCCCCCCCCAAAGGGGAGTGACACTTGCCCAAGGAGCCACCCCCCAGTCAAAACACACACACAACAATCCCTGGTGCCTAAGTGGTTTCTGCCCCCCCTTAGGGGCAGATGGGCCTAATAAAAATAGTCCAATTTGCCCACAAGAGGGCAGAAGTGGCCAAAAGTAAGGAGCCCCCATGGGGAGCGACCCTTGCCCAAGGGGCTGCCCCCCCAAACAAAATACACACTCACAACAATCCCTGGTACCTAAGTGGTTCTGCCTCCCTTGGGGGCAAATGGGCCAACAGAGATGTGCCCCTATGGGGAGTGTCCCTTGCCCAAGGGGCCGCCCCCCAAATAAAACTCACACACACACACAAAACAATCCCTGGAGCCTAAGTGGTTTCCTAGCCACCTTGGGGGCAGATGAGCCTAATAAAAATAGGCCGATCTGCCCCAGCAGATGGAGCAGAAATGGCCATCAGCACTGTGCCCACAAGAGGAGCGACACTTGCCCAACGAGCCGTCCCCCCAAATAGAACACACACACATACACAAAACAATCCCTGGTGTGTAAGTGGTTTCTGTCCCCCTTGAGGAGAGATGGGCCTATTAAAAATAGGCTGATCTGCCCCCAAGGGGGGTAGAAAAGGCCAACAGTAATGTGCCCCCATGGGGAGCGACCCATGCCCAATGGGCTACTCCCACAAACAAAACACACACACAACAATCTCTGATGCCTAAGTGGTTTCTGCCCCACTTGGGGGCAGATGGGCCTAATAAAAATAGGCTGATCTGCCCCCAAGGGGTGCTGAAATGGCCTAAAATAATATGCCCCCATGGGGAGCGACCTGTGCCTAAGGGGCCGCTCCCCTTATGTAAAATAAAAACAAAAGTCCCTACTGTCTATTGGGCATTCCTGCTGCACAATCGTTATGCGATCGTGCAGCAGGAATGCTCAGAGAGACATCAAAGGAAAGGAAAAGCTTTTCCTTTCCTTCGGTGCCTCTCTGACCTCCCCTTCCAGAGGAGAAACTAATCTGTTTCTTCCAGGGACAGTTTGTCGGGCACCTCTGATGACCTCAGCATGCGGTGCACACTGACATCACAAGATGTCACGGGGGTTGGAGGAGGTTGCAGAAGTGCTTCCGCTGCCATCACTGCCAGGGGTGTGTTAGTGGGTGACCCACAGGGGGAGTGCTAACTATCCCCTGTGGGTGAGTGCTGCTATGCCATGGACATAACCGTTATGTCCGCGGCACAGAAGGGGTTAAATAGCGACTTCATAGAAATCGCTATTTAAGAGGTGCAAAATGCTATGTACAGAGATACCGATTTCCTAATAGCGATTCCTACAAAGTACAAAGAAATCCCATTGCATTTTAGTCAATGGGCCGATTTTGCATTTCCTAAATAGTGATTTCTTACTAAGGAATCACTATTTAGGAAATGCTAAACCAGGGATTACAAAGGTCAGAAGCCCCCACTAAAATAGGGGTGCACCTGTAGAGCACACATGCACACATATGCCTTAGGGGCATGTGTGTGCTCTATTGCAATTTATAAAAGCACCTTGAGGTGCTTTTTTTCTTTTTTAAATTGCACCTGGTTACCACTGACTTCAGGTCGGTGGTAATTGCATTGCCTAAATGCCCAAGTCACATTTAGGAAATGCTTTGTACATCAGAATAGGAATCGCAAATAGGAAATCCCTATTTGCCATTTACTATTCTGGGAATTGCAAATTGTGATTCCTTAAGGGCATTTGTATATAAAAAAAGCCTGTTTTGCATTTCTTAATGGCCCAAAATACCAATTCAGACCATTAAGAAATGCAAAAGGGCTTTGTACATCTGGCCCGAAGTGTGAGCTGACAATCTCTTGTCTAAATTGTTGTCAGTGATGTGCAGACAACCAAGGACAGCATCGTTCTCAGGACTGGTCTGAAAAGAGTTACAATTGTTCCAGTTTACAACATGAGACTGGAAAAGACAATGGAGCTCCTGATGGCGTGATGATGGATGTTACCTAACTGATTTGTGTGGTATTAACTAGTGTTCTTACAGATTGATTTTAGACACTATCCCTTTAGACTTCGAGATGTACAGACCTCTGACTTTTTCCCCTTGTCCCTATGATTTGCTGAGTGTGGCCTAGGCTAACAGTTAACTCTCTCTAGAAGACTCTTGACTAAGCTTCTGAATTGCTGACACCTACTTCTGTTTTTTCCTACATGTCTATGCATATATATTTACTTTTTGCCATAACTTCCCAACTTTTTAAAATTTTTCCCCATCATTTTATAGATCACTTCAGGTAGATGACCTTAGTTTTTACTCATGTATAGGAGGAAAGACTGAAGACTTTATTCTGAAAATCAAATTCAATTGCTGATATTTTGTACTGCTATAATGGAAGTCTTGGATTGCCTTATGCTAATTCACCTAAACTTCCCCAGGAGGTTTGGCTATCCTGCTGTTATTCTGTATCTCTATAGCATGTTTTTGAGATTTGTTTATAATATCCTTACTGTTAACTTGTAATACAATACTAAACTTTATTTCTGATTTGGGGCCCTATTGTGTGACCAAATTGGTTACACTGTAAATTAATATTGATTTGTTTGAGAGCTAACTCCTTACATCTTTCCCTTCAGCGAAACAAGACCCATCATCTAAGAATTTATGGAAGACAGGCCAAAACGCTGAATCACACCTGAAAATCAAGTGCTTGTTAAAAGTATCAAATAAACGAGTAACAACAACAATTGTATTGTGAATAATTATAATTGAAATGTTTCAAAATGTTTTAATTCTAAAAATTTGAGACAGGATTAAACATTGCAATGAATTACAGACAAAACAGTGACCCTTGATGTCAAACAGACAAGGGGAAGAGGATATCCTCTAGTAGCTGAACTGCACAATGCAAAACCAGAAAATATGGGACCAATCCTGCCTCCCCTCTTGAAAAAAATTATGTCATCCTAGATAACTATTTGATTTCACCAAGCCTTAATTACCACACATGAGAGCACCTTCAAATGTGTGAATTTAGGAAGTATGCTGTACAAAAACATCTTGTGTTTGAATCAACAGACTAATGTTGCTCCATCTAGGGGTACAGCTTGGTCAGTAAGATTGGGGGGGAGGGGAAACTTCAGATTTCCCAACCATCACGCTGACCTATAATGTGAAAATAAATGATACAACAAGCAGGGCACGAGAGGGGCTTAAGGGGAAGTGGAAAGTAGAGAGGAATGCAGATTGGTAGGGGTACTAAGTGAAAGAAACTCAACGTTTTGTGAAATAACCAACATTTTGAGGACCTTCAAAACAAAGATGAGAGTGAGTGTTTGTGTTTTTTTCAGTTTGTGTATGCAAAAATCCCAGGTGAAATCAGAGAGACACATCACCATACCCAACTGAAAGTACGTGTACCCAACTATTCATCAGAGAAAACATTTATTAAGGGAGGGGTAACACCCCAAACACTCCTCTGAAGCTACGCCCTGGCTTCATCTATAATAAGAGTCTAGGCCACATAGTGGGTACATATGACAACTGACTTGTCTTTTATTTCACCACTGTATACAAAAAAGTGATGAATGAAATGCTTGAAATAATATCAGCAACTGGTAATTACTAGGGGTCCCATCCCAGTCCATCGTTATTTTGTATTTCATGCCTCCTCAGTTTGAACATAGTCAAATGCAAATCAACCTTAACTGTTCTCCAATAGGAACACTGAGGGCTTTATTCCGAGTTTGGCGGAGGGGATTACTCTGTCCTAAAAGTGACAGATATCCTGCCCACCGTATTGCAAGTTCCATTATATTCTATGGAACTTGTAAAGCGGCAGATGGGATATCTGTCACTTTTGGGACAGAGTAATCCCCTCTGCCAAACTTGTAATGAGGCCCTCAGTCTGAACTGCCAGGTCATCCCTGAACCAGAACACAAGCAACCCAAGTCCGTCTTCAGTCTGATTTAACTAGTGACATTATCATCAGGATGAAAAGGGCAGTCAATACTTTTATGTTCATGTTTTCAAACTATGACTTTTAGGAAATGCATTGATTTAATCTGAAGTACTAAGGTAAAAATCTTTCACATGTTACAGAATTAATTTTTTTTACCAAGTTAAAGCAACTTTATCATATTTTTACATGCTGTTTGTTGCATGCTTTATTTACATGCCAAATACTCTCATGGTTCTGCTCATATGGGAATTCTGGAGCCAATCCAGACTGTTAACACAGCTCTCCCTGTTAATACAGAGGCTCACCCATCACTACACGGCCTGCAGCAACAGCGATTTTATGTCACAGTTGCTGCGGATGGGTGACTGTCACAGTCAAGTCAAAGCCTGACTAAAAAAGTAGCAAGGGGTGTCCCACTACATAAGCCCCCCCTGAAATAAAATCCCTATGGGTGTACGCAAGGCAGGCTTAAAATGGTATTACAGCTTTGCCCCTGCTCTGTGTATAATTCTTAAAACAGTGCTGGAGTTGGAAAAACTTTACTCCTGAAACCTAGAGTTTGGGGCCAAGGTGTGGCTATAAAAAGAGGGTGGAGGCACGAGGAGCCGAGTAATGGCATGAGTTGGCTTATCTATTTTTTTTTTTTAATCTGCCACACAAAATTGCAACAAGGAGAAAAGTGACAGTAAATCTGTTCTGGGTTAATGTGTTTACTGCAAAGCACATCTTATAACACACAAATGACAGAGATGTATTTTATGTAAATAGGTATGTGGGTTACTGAGTTTAACACAGAGATCACTTTGTTACTTGCAGTTCATATATTGCAACCCTTCTAATATAGCACAGTGATCTATGAAAGATATTGACTCCTACATCTTGTAACCCTCACTGTCTTATGTAACACATCCTGCACATTGATTTACACACCTGAATGATTTATTGTCAATTTAAAATGTGTCCTTGTGATGTAAAGCACTCAAACAGCCTATTTGGGATGAGCATCGCTATAAAAGAATTACATTTAAAAAAATTGAATTGAACTTTTTATGTGTGTACAGACCAATAAATCTGACATTCGTACCTTGCATGCATATCTCTTAACTATATCAATTGAAAAAAGTCAAAAACTTGCCTCCAAATTGTAGCTTGTTTTAAGTACTAGTGAAATGATAAGCTAAATGCATTTGTTTCTATCCATTACAAAAGCACCTATCTGTGAGGCACTGCTAGTTCCCAGCGAGGATCATACTGAAACATCGGGAAAGCAGATGGACCCTTAAATTCTGTCTTTGTTTTGGGGCCAGCAGGGACTCCTCGCTGCCTGCATGTTGCTGCTGTGAAGGGAACAACATAGAAGTATTGTTAAATGAATCCCCGGGACAAAGGGCCTCATTATGACTTTGGCGGGTGGCCTCTGCCACCCGCCAAACTCTTTTGGATGGAAAACCGCCACGCCGGTTTGCTGCCTGCCGACCCTATTATGAGTTTTCCGCTGGGCCTGTGGGCGGAATCAGCGTAATTCAGGAAGTGAAAAGCACAATGGGGCTGTCCATGGGGGTCCCTGCACTGCCCATGTTAGGTGCATTGGTAGTGCAGGGCCCTTATAGGGCCCGGCACCCCTTCTCCACCAGCCTTTGCATGGGGGTGGGACCATCATGCAAAAGCCAGCAGAGAGGGTACTCATAATCCTGAGGGCAGCACTGCTCGGGCAGATTAAGACCGCCAGCACCACCAGGCTGTCGACTGGCAGCAACCTGGTGGGTCAGGCTGTCGGACTGTGGCAGCTCTGCCTCGTCGTCATATGGTGGACAGACCGCTACTTTGGTGGTGGTCCGACCGCCACTGGGAGTATGGCGGTCTCAAGACCGCCACACTCGTAATAAGGGCCAATGTGTTCATATTGTACTGGGGCCCAACTTCTTGGCAGAGGGATGACGTCCACCATGAAAAAACAGTGGGTGGACACCATCTACATGCGTGTACCCCTGACTTGTGCCCTGGCTGAAAATGAACACATGGAAATTATCATCTCTCTACCTCCTTGCTCTTCCCTAACACATTTCAGCTGTAAGCGAGGCACCTGTTACTTTTTCGTTAGAGAGAGAGAGAAAAAGAGAGAAAGAGAGAAAGAGAGAGTGTGTGTGTGTGTGTGTGCGTTTAAGTGTGTGTGTGTGTGTGTGTGCTAGAGAGAGTGCTCCACAAAGTAACTTTTGCCTATCAATCTAGTTCTTTAAAAAAACAGTTCACTGCCCTTCGTCAAATTTGCCAATGTAAATCATGCGCATTGCAAAGTGCCACATTTTAAGATTGATGTTTTAAGTCAACAGTAAAATTAACTTTTAAAAACATTATGAAGTGTTCTGTGTTTGCCTTTATTGTTAAAAAGATAAAGGGCTCTGACTTTGGACCCTGCCACCCTCTGGGGCTACCTGCTCCCGTTTCCAGGTGTAGTCACAACAGCTCTCATGGGCTGCAGGAGGTGAGGTGTATTAGGCTACACTTTGTGGAGGATGAGACGTTGGTGATTGCATAGGCAGTGCATCATGGCAAGCATAGGCAGGTAAGGTACTTCTGGTAACCCTTCAATTTTGATGAAGTACTTCGGAACATGGGGAGTAGGAACTGATGTAGTTTTGCTTCCTCTCCTTTGACCCTGCCCCCTTGATCTTGATTGAGGGCCCGTTAAAGTAAGCATATGTGGCTTCCATCTTGAGTTTGACTTTCATGAAAAATGGATGATGGATTCTGGTTTGTACTACAACACAAAAAGAGAGTAGTGGGAGTGTATCGACCCAACACAATCTCCTGTACCCAAGAAACACAACGAGTGTGGGGATGCTACGGATAGGTCTCTTCTGGCCTGTTCCGACAGAGGGTAGGTCGCCGGTTAGGCGGTCTACTTCATAGACATGGAGAGCGGTAGTGGCATTTAAGTGAGGGGCGAGTGGGGGAGTTCCCTTTACGGACTAGGTGGTCTCACACAGATTGTAGTGTCATGCTTCATCATATGACCACCTAGCCCAACCCAGGTAAGATGATACTACCTGGGCAGACTCAACCTCGTTGTTAAATGAACTCTGAGGGAGTGCTGAAATGTTACCTTTCTGGATAAATCAGGGGATCCAGTTGAAAGAGAAATAAATACTCAAATTACCTCATAAAATCACCTATTAGATAAAATACTTTAATGAAGGTGTTTGTTGGTAAGATTAAAAGCAGTATGTGACAAGCTTGAATATAATGATTCAAGGTGTCTTACAAGAAATTTAAGACCAACATGTTTCTGCCCTCTCCTAAAGCCGAAAACGGCCTGGAGCATTCTTCAGGGTCAAGGATCCCTAATGCATGAGGGGCTAGCTAGACATGCTAGGTCGTGAGCAAATACATTAAGGTGCACACAGGGCCTACCTTATTAAACTGTTTGAGGGAGGCCCTGTGGAATAGAGGCTATTCCAGCTGGGACGCAGTACCCTTTAGGTGTACATAAGAGATGCCACCTTTGGAGGAAGTGTGACAGTAAGGGGCAACTCCCCTCCCTGCGTTCCTAGACTTGAGGCTAATAGCTTCTATTCCACAGGGCCTCCCTCGAACAGTTTAATCTGACGATAAAACAATATGGCAATCTTCTTATTCAAATAGTCATGTCCAAAACCCAATGCATTTCGGGAAAACCCTTCATGAGGGGTAACTATAAGAAATAGGAGACATGAAGGTTTGATTAGGACAGTTCATATGGAAATGAAAAAGAGATTGAAAATGCAATACCAGACCGAGTGTGATGCTCAGATCTAGAAAGTGTCTCCAGGCTTCAAAAAGTGATGATCGCTGCCGTCCGGCAGGTGCTCGTGGCTAATAATTGTTCACCCGACCGCTGAACATATTGACTCCAAACGTGGTGACAATGACTGACCCCAACCCTACCCAAGCAGCTAGTGGCAGCTCGAGTATTGTGCCCATTATCATATGCATAACGTGTATTAATCAAATGGACTCTACGTGGAATTGAATTACATTCGTGATCAGGCATGTGAAGTAAGAAAACGCCTAATAAATCCTGAACCCTACTCACGAATGTGGTGGAATTTGAACTCAACCCTGTGAGTTACTCGATGAACACACAAGATCCATTTGCTACCAGTACTGTAACTCGGCCGTTCCTTTACACTGAACATAATGGTCGGGGTGGGGGTAAGACCCCTGCGCAGCAAAGAATCTGAAGATTAGTATCAGACACATTATAAATCACTACACCCGTAGAAAAAACTGTGATGTCAAATACCTTGATAGCTTATGACAAACAAGCGACCGATTTATTGGTGCATTATGCCACCTGTATATTTATAATGCTGAGAAGTCTTCTGTGTACTTTCCATCTGAAGAAAATAAAACAGATGCTGAGTGATCTAAATCAACAAGTTAGTGCTACACAATGTGCCAGGTGAGAGATTTTACTTTCTTAAACGTGAAGCTGTCCACTCCCGAACATGCTACCATGAACACACTGTAGAAACAGAGCTGACCCTGATACTGCTTTTTAGGGTCGAGCGCTTGTTGTTTTCTCTCTGTGGGCTTTTAACCATGCCCAGTACTGCTACTCATTCTTTGTTGGGCTTGTCTTAAATGCTTCAGTTTTATTTGTGCATTTTGTGAAATGCCCCTCCTTATTGTGCTGAGTTCCCTCCCAGGCGATATCACTAAGTGAACATTTTTGTTGTACCATCACACTACATCCCGCTTCCTCCTGTTACAGTGTGTGATGGCCCCTCCTCCAGTTTTGGTTTGATCCTTTCTATACATTCACGCAGGGAGCCAATAACTCTCACACTGGCGCTTTGGATTGACTTGCTTATGTCAACTGTTTTACTTTTCCTTTTCAATTTATGTGGCAAGAAAAGTCCAGTTAGGAATTTATAACGCTAACAGCTCTAACGCAAGACTCATTGCATTGCAAATGGTTGTTAAATGTAGCTCAATGTTTATGTGACAGACAACTGCAAAGCATCTGAGTAAAAAAATTTAAGTCTCATAATTGTCATAAGATCCTCATTTGCTGTCAAACCGGTTGTAATCAATTATTGCAGATTGCATCCCATGTGCCTTCAATAAATAAGCTGCGCAGTTGAATAGTCTTGTGGCTTTCCATGTATAAACTAACATATTGACACAATATGCGTTTCCTCACTTCACATGCTTGATCACGAATATAATTAGATTCTACGTGGAGTCCATTTCATTAATACACTTTATGCATGTGATAATGATGGGGGCAATACTCGAGCCACCATTAGCTGTTGGGATTGGGTTGGGGTTAATTATTTTCACCATGGCTGGAGTCAGAATGTTAAGCTGTTGGATGAACAACTATTAGCCACGAGCACCTGCTGGGTGGTGGTACTTTTTGAAGCATGGAGAAAACTTACTATAGTACTAAATCTACTATATCTGCGCATCACACTGGGTCTGGAATTGTATTTCCCATTTCTGTTCTTTTTCATTTCCCTAGCAATTGTTCTATTCAGACCTTCATGTTTCCTGTTTCTTAATGTTACTACTTGAATAAGAAGATTGTCACATTGTCCTTCTTCTACAAGTGTGTAATAATATTTAGTGTGAATCAAGACTGTTGAAATCATCTTTCTTTATTAAAGCGTTTGAAGAATTGTAAAGCATTTATTTTAAAGAATTTGTTCAAATTGCTTTAAGTATTGGGATTGATAACTGATAACTGTTCATATTGGAAGCCCGTGGGCCCAGAGTTGTGCTTTAGATCTGGGACCAGCTATTCATCATGTATTAATTCCTTTGCCACACATACCCCATATAGATGTTCTCTCTTTATTTGAAGAGTGCCAGTCCTAGGCCATGGGTATAAGTTAGGTATTGTAACTGCTAAAGGCTGGGAGACTGTAAGCCTGGTGGTCGGGTTTAGCTATCATAAGTGCAGTAGCTGCAGTAACACTGGGGCCTAAGCAAATGCAACACCCACTAAAACCCATGCTCATGTGTTTTTTAATAACCAGCCCTGGTACAGAGTGCCTGTTTTATTTGCTTACATTAGGGCTAATGGCACCTTTAATGCACCACTGATTCTGGTGTACCTTTGTGTCACTGCTTGAATTTGAGTTGGTTTGTGTCTTCTTTTTTTCTTAAGTGCTTGGTGGTAACAAGGAAGAGAGACGAAGGGCCTGATGACAACTTTGGAGGAAGGTGTTAATCCGTCCCAAAAGTGACGGATATACCACCAGCTGTATTACGAGTCCAAGAAAATAATTTGACTTGAAATAGCCTTTGCCCATAGCAAGACAATGTAAGTATGTTATCAAAAGAAACACTAGAGTGTAATAAAGGGCAAAGGATGTTCACTGCAAACTCTCAAAGTCACATCCTTCTCACAGACGAGTGGGACTGAGGGGAGTTAGTCTTTCATGGTTGCAAACTCTCTTCCTGTGCACATGAGTGGAGAATGTTTTCCCTAATCATATTCAAGTAAGTTACTTGCTCAAGAAATGGTGTCACAGAGACACTCATTGGAACCTGAAAACGAGATGCTTTGGGAAAACTAGTCGATGGATCTAATGTGTATTTGTAAAATCCACAGTCACCCGTGAGGGTATCCTAGAACCAGATTCCTCCAGTTTCCTGTCTATTTTTCCTGTGGCAGGCTAATCTCATATTCTGGACTCTTTGTCAGCAAGTTTTCCTCCTGGGTCCAACAGAATCTATTATAAACCAACGTTCTGCTTACAACGGGTACTGGAGGGCCAAGTATTTCTGGAATTTCATCAAATCTCAATCATTCCACTAGATTGTTCAAAGTAACAACGTTCTTTAGCGCACAACCCCTATGATTGTCCACTTATCAAGTTCCCCACTCAGCAGATCTTTCTCTGGTTTGAAGGATCTGAATTCCCTACTTAATCCTGTCTAGAAACTGCTGTGGCTAGTTCTACGTGTTTCTTTGGAGTAGGGTGTTTACCTCGAGACAGGAGATGTTGTTCCTTGGACCTGAGCAGTACATCCTCCCTCTGCACTTCCAGATCTCCAGCCCCCCCCTTCAAAAGTCATGATTGCAGATTTATCAAGCACTGACTACCACTAATTCAGGAGTACTCCTCCAACTTGCATCCCCTTATTGAATCCTTTTGCTAATCCAAAAAAGGGGTGCAAAGATGCAATACATTAAAATATAGCAGTTGGAACACTGTCTACTTGACAGAATACTCATGTCCACCTCTGTGGTGGAAAGGCAGTAATAACTTCAAGATCTAAATCAAGCCCTTAGTTTCCAGAAAGAGAGTGAAATTCGGGGAAGTGTGAAAAATTGCCACCAACTTCTTAAAGCTCCTGAAGTAGCAATGCTCCTTGAACTACTTTTGGTGGCACTGTATCTTAGAGTGACTCTGTAGCTCAGACCACTGGCCCTCGATTGTGCCAGTGATCAGGGTTGGGAGAGAGAGAGAGATAGAAAGAGAGAGAGAGAGAGAGAGAGAGAGAGAGAGAGTCCTGTTGGAAGGCTTTTTTTTTGGAGGTGCCACCACTGCGTGGCCATCCAGTTGCTCTTTGATACACAGCGGTTGCTGTCTCCAAAACAAGCGCCATGGATTCCACCGTTAAAGTAGGTAATGTACAAGTTGATCTAGATGTACATGAGCACAGACTACCATGCAATCTTACAAAATTTGTGGCATGATAGAACATAAAGGGCCAGCATAACACTTGAATGTGGGTGAGAGACAAAGGGAGTTAATCCCTTGCTGGAGCTCCCAATTACCATGTCACTGAAGGCACTCCCTGAGAGGCACTTTAGACCTGAACAATAGCAGAGGAAATTAATCTTTTAGTAGAAGGATCTCAATACAAGAAGGAAGATAATGTCCACCAACGTGCTTACATACCTTGGTATGAAAATCAAATGTTCAATTGGGATGAGGAAAGCCTTTCAAGAATGAGGAGAAAACCGTATGACCACAAAGTTCTAAATGTGACTCTATGAAGAAAGGAGTACGTATGGGCCAGTCATCCATATAGAGGTTCAGGAGAAATTCCACAAAGTGTGGCATCGTAGCCAGAGGATCCAAAACTCTATAAAACACAGTATAGGTCTTTCGGCCCAAGGGAAGGACCTGACTGTTGTTAAAGTTAATACGGGGTTTAGGTATGCGCCCAGTAGGTCAATAGAGGAAAGTAAGTTCCTCTGCTGGAGAGTTTCCTTCAAACTGTCCAGTGGAGATTTTCACCCCCTTCAAATTTAAAAATGCATTATCCTTAATGCTAAATGCATTGAAGTAAAATCTTTGCCCAGACTCCTGAAACTGCACTTCAAAAGAACTTCCACAGCAGGAAAATCTATGTGCGGCAACTGCATGCAGTATCCCTGCCTACAGCATCCACCTGACTGGTAGGTGCCATAATGAAGTCTTTGAAAATCACTATCAGGGGTGGTGATTGTAATTAAAGTCTTGTAATTAGTATTAAACCAGTTAAAACGAGCACCCCTGACAGAGCCGTGGCGCAATAATTCCTTGTTTCTTGCATTCCTCAATGCTTACAATGAGGATTTTTGTTTTGTGGAGCATTTTGCCAGCATATTTCATTTTTACACCACGAGGCAGGCAGAAATGGCTAAATTGCCTATAATTTCACATCTGATACCGTGGATGTAATACAAAGGGAATTTCACCCACAAACCACAGAGAAGTTCTAGTAAGATTTTAAAGAGCACAGAGGACACAGAGGTCTAAGTTTCCAAGGCTTTTTTTTTTTACCTCAGGTCCTCAAAACTTTTGGGGAAAATTCCCTGGCAGTTCCAGCTGGACTGTTCCTGTTGGAGCACTGACAAGAATGATTTCCATCAGGATGGGTCCAAACTGCAGTGGCATGGTGGGCAAAAGAGCGATGAGTTGAATGCTACGCCAACTAATTGCCAGTGGTTAGACTTCTTTAAGCATTTCACCCATCACTTTTTGTGTGTTTCATGTAACTGCTGAAGTGCCAAAGATACGCCCAGACGTGAGTCCCGTGCTTACTATCCCACTGGAAACAAGCTACACCCGATTGACGAGCCCCAAACAGGGCAAAACCTGTATTTGGTTGTTTATATTCCGGTTTAGGGAGGAGTTGGCCTGGCAGTTTGGGCTGGACCTTTCCTGTTAGATCGGCGTCAAGACTGATTTGTATATGGCAGGGCCCAAATTGAGGTGGCATGGTAGGCAAAAGAAAGATGGGTTGAAACGCTACCCAGAGAGATTGCCAATGGTTAGCCTTATTGGAAGCATTGCACCCCGTCATCTTTTGTGTGTTTGATGTCGGGCGGAGCTAACCCCCACATGTATCTGTCTTGAAGAGGGATGCAGAAACAAAAGAACAGTATTAAGATTGGACCATTCAATATAGTGCTCACCTGTGGAAGGAGCAGTGTTGTCTTTTGTTGCTTGACGCAACAGGATGTATGGAAAGGTTTGGAACACATTTCAGATTCATAAGAAAAGGCGGAATTAATGGAAATGTACTCAACCCCTGTCCAACCACGGGAATTATGCAACTCTTGTGAACTTTCTCTGGGATCTTCCTTAGTGCGGTAACGAGTGCAGGTAAACATGGCTGTATGTGAATGTGACTATAGCTGTAAACTGAGTATATTATATAGTTCTTATTCATAAAAGTTGATACGCTAAAGTACTTCAATATCTGTAGACATTTCAGCGCCTTCGATAGGAAGCATAAGACATATACGTGTGTAAAAAACATTGGAGGTACTTTGAAAGTGGGTGGTACATTACTGAGGCCACCTGGAACAGGTATCAATTACAGCCCAACTCTATAGACGTGTCTGAAATTTGAAGAAAAATCCCTTCAACATAAGCAGCCCACAGTGTTGCTGCCCACAATGTTGTCTTTTGCTGGCATCTGAAAGGTAGCAGGAATTAGATGAGAAGCAACAACTGCTAAATGCCAGTAGTGACAGGGCAGTAACAATGGACTGCTCAATAAACAACCCACAGTGCGTGAGTTAAGTACACAGCTTCTTAGCACACGGGTTTTAAGACTGACAGCATCATGTCCATACTGGCCTTATAAATAGGACATAAAACCACATACATAAATAACCACACTTAAGTTACTAGCAGTCCTACATTGGTGTGTTACTGGTGCAGCACACTGTCATCTCGGTAGATGGCATTTTACAACAAGCCTGCTGCAGCAGGCGATAATGTCAACGAGCTATCATAACAGTTTTACTAAATACACTTACACTGCCAATGCGGTAACTTTTATGCCATCTGTATCTTTCCACGTGCTGTTGGCGTAATTGACTGCATTTATATCCAGTTGTTGCCTCCCAAGGACATGGAGGAGGTTTACTGAATGACAAATATTAGTCAATGTCCAGATGATCAGCTATGCTGATCTAAAATTCACCCATGTGTGTGCTAGATTTCCTGACTCAATCCTTGACACAGTTGTATTGCACAACAGAAGGACCCAACACATAGGCCCTCATTCCAACCCTGGCGGTCTATGACCGCCAGGGTGGATGTCGCCGGAAGCACCGCCAACAGGCTGGCGGTGCTTCATTTGGCATTCCGACGCGGTCGCCCAGCCGGGTCCGGCGGTTTCCCGCCGGATTACCCCCGGCTGGGAGAATCCTCCATGGCGGCGCTGCTTGTTCGGACCCCCTTCCCGCCAGCCTGTTTCTGGCGGTTTTCACCGCCAGAAACAGGATGGCGGGAACGGGTGTCGTGGGGCCCCTGGGGGCCCCTGCACTGCCCATGCCGCTGGCATGGGCAGTGCAGGGGCCCCCTAACAGGGCCCCAGCATGATTTTCACTGTCTGCATAGCAGACAGTGAAAATCGCGACGGGTGCAACTGCACCCGTCGCACCCCTGCAACACCGCCGGCTCCATTCGGAGCCGGCTTCAATGTTGCAGGGCCTTTCCCGCTGGGCCGGCGGGCGCTCCCTTGGCGGGTGCCCGCCGGCCCAGAGGGAAAGTCTGAATGTCCTCCGCGGTCTTTTGACCGCGGAGCGGGCAAGTGGCGGTTCCCGCCAGGCGGGCGGCGGGGTTAGAATGACCCCCATAGTACTACACATAATAACATAGACCATGGCCAGAGGATGTGGCTACCCCACACATAAGTATAATGTTTCGTATGCACACATATCCAAAGCAAAGCACAGCACATACACTTTAGGTAAGATGTGATAAATGCACATGATATGCCAAAATACATACGGCAATGACACATGACAACAATGTTCGAATATCAAATATGCACCTCTCACTGAAATTGTCAAAAACTGAAAATGTCAACATGCTTATGTGTCTGCTGTGTGTAGCAGTGACGCGTACACAGCAATAACAGACTGCCACTTCCGCACAGGAGAAGACGAATACCTTCCATATCCATTTTTGTGATGATCCCACCAAACTTCCCCCCCCCCCGCCACTTTGACAGCAGAAAAGATGTAACAATGCCGACATATAGACTAGGACAAGCAAATGATGTGCCTTTTGTCTCTTGAAGTGTACATTCCACTGTTTGTGTATCAGTGGTTGAATATTAAAGTTCTCTGCAGAAAAAGAGCCCCTTTTGCGTACCATTTCAGCTAACCCATCCCTAATCCCATCTGGCAACGTGCTCATTCTCCTGGGTTGTGCCCAACCCCAACTACCATACGTATCTTGCCTAGAACATTTTTTTTTCAAATGGATGCAGTCACGGGAAGTCCAGACATGCATGTCGATAGGTGTATGGAATGACAAACTAGCCTAGATTAAGATTTCTGTCATCCTGAATGTGTTTAAGAGGATGGTGATCCTTTTCTTAACAAGGTGGGAGACCATCTGTTCTAAGATTTTATTCTTTCATTCTATCTATGTTTGGGTATTAAAGGTATTCTGGGTAGAAATATTTCCGAAGTCGTCTGGGGGCTGACAGTGAATTTGGTCCAGGCATATGCGTCATGTCGTGTCTCAAGGTATCTCTTCGGTGCCTGTCTCTGGCCCAGCTGTCCAGGTGCAGGCGATTCGCTTTTTGATGATGTCTATTCAGGAGGTCAGATCTTCTGAGGCTACTAATAAAATCTTTATTGTCTAGAACTTCTTCCATTAATTGGCTGCTTTAACTTGCTTCCTGTCATTGATTTGAGCAGTACTCGTTTTAAAATTATGTTCAATCTTGCAGAGGTGACAATAATATCCCAAAGCGCAATTCAATCCTCTTGCAAGTCCATCCGAACCAACCGCTTTTACATCCCTGAGTTGAGCACACAGATGACAGAAAGGGGGCGTGGCGTAAGAGAAAGCAAACATGAGACCCTTCAGCAGTAATTCATCAGCCTTGATGTTTCATGGATCGTCTTGAAAACCGGACAACAAGTATGTTGGAAATTAAAGTTTAGCACATCACTAACGGCGAACTTCTCCCTTTAGCTAATCCTTCAAACACATTTTTATCAAAAACTGAAAATAATAAATAGCTGACCCAATGTCTGACATTAGAAAGTGAGCGCGAGGGGACGGTTGCTTATCTTTAATCTGGGATGTTTGGATGAATAAACCCCCAATTACCAAACAAAACATGCCAGTTTCATGAAAAATACAATGTTGTTTTGAGATTCTTGAATTTTATCTTTTCATGTACTACGGGGCATGTTTTTCAAACTTCAGCATTTCGCTTGGGAGAGAGACACCCTTGCATGCTTATGTATCACTATAACACAGAAGCAATGGCTTTTATATGCCACGTAAATCTGACATCTTTATGTCAGAGGACAGGCACTATTATGCCATAGATTTACCCAGTCTGCCAACAGGTACCACCAATATGGTAGAGATAGCATTCTGCAAGTGGCCCCCAGGGAAGCCATACAGCTGTCAAAAAATGTATTGCTCCCACGGGGGGTCACCATGCTCACGGGCGACCCCCCTATCAATTTCATTGTTTTTTTATTAATTTTTTATACCCCTGGGGGCGCTAACTTAAAAAAGAAAATTGCCCCTGGGGTTGGGGGTCAGCCCGTTTTCTGAGGGGGACGACACTCCCAAGTGAATTCCTTGGTGTTTAGTGGAGGTTTCCTGGCCCTCGATCGCAGCCCGTTCAGGAAGGCCTTGTTTGAAAAAGGAGAACCTCCCCTTTCAAACAAGGCCTTCCCGAACGTCGGCAAGGCCCATTTGGGCCTGTTTTCCTGACTGAAGCAGGAAGCGGCCACAATACCGCTTCCTGTTCTGGTCAGAAAACAGAAAGTGACGTCAGCATGCCTCGCAGTATGCTGACGTCACAAAGAGTTGGGTGGGGGAGACAGGGAAGATTTTCCGTGTCCCCCCGGGTTTTTTTAATTAAAAAAATCCTCCGATGCAACGCATCAGAGGATTTTTTAACCCCTTCCTGGTGTCGCCCACTGATCGTGACCCGCACCAGGGAGGTAGTGGCCGACGCCCGCATTGAAGCGGTTCATATGTTAAGACACGTAAATAGAACCTTGGGCCGACAGGCAGACTTCACACAGCCCCCAGTAGCCCCATGCAGTGCCGGGGAGCCCCAAATCTTCAGGGGCCCCCAACTATTCACAAGGGTCCTGTTCTTCCCAAGGCCAATGAATATTTCTGAGATATGGGAGACTTCAGGGCCCCTCTTCACTTTCTGCTGGGGTGCCCTATCATTTTAAGTTATGCAACAGTCTACAGAGGGGGCTTACTGAGGCAGGCAAAGAAAGGGGGGGACACTTATTTGTGTGCTTAGGGTGGGTAAATTGTAGGTCAGTAGGTCACCAGGTGGAGTCCCATGGTAATGTATCCTTTCTGAATATTACCACTTTGGACTTGTCTGTGTTAACTGTGAGGCAGTTTGATTTCATCCAGGAGGCCACTTAGGTCATGCATGAATTGGAGTTGTTCCTGGTGTTGGTTGTTTTGTCTGAGAAGGATAAAATATGTTGTGTGTCATTGGTGTATTTAAGTATGTTGTTGTAGCATGTACAAATAACATCTGGCAATGACTCATGTAGATGTTGACGTGGGTTGTGTATAGCATGATTCCTGTGGACTCCACAAATGGGTTTCCTGGTTTCTCAGAAATAGGATGTTATAATAAATATTGTGTTCCTCTGGTCAGAAAGATGAATTTTCATTGGAGGGTAAGTTCTTGGATGCCAGTCTTGTGCAGTCACCAGATCATGATGGCATGGGAGACTGTGTCAAAAGCTGCAGAGTGGTCAAAAAGCATGAGACTGAGGCTTCTCCTCTATCGAGGAACACCTGGATGTTATGAGGGCTGTTTCTGTGCTGTTTGGGCCTGAAGTCTGATTGAGTAGTGTTGAGGAGCTGGTGGTTGGTGAGGTGGTCTGCGAGGTGTCCGATTATATTTTTTTTCTAGGACCTTAGCAAGATATGGAAGGAGGGAAATTGGTCAGTAGTTTGCAAGTTAGGCTAGGTCTGCTGAGGGCTTCTGCAGGAGGGCGTTGACGACTGTATGCTTCCAGGCTTCTGACAAAGTGTCTATGTTGATGGAGATGTTGAGGATGGAAGAGAGGGGTTTACTGATGGGGGTTGAGCTTCTTTTGAAGGTGTGGTGGAGGCATGGGCCAGACGGGGCCCGAGAGTGGATGGTCTCTATGATTTCTGTGGCTCCCTCATTGGTGAAAGGGTTCCATGTTGTCAAGGTGACATTTTTGTCTGATACCGAAGTCTTATTACAAGGTTGGTGGAGTCTGATTGTGTGTTGAAGTTGGTGTAGTTGGCAGCAGTTTTGTTGCAGAAGACATCTGAGAGATCACTGCACAATGATTGAGTTGTCGAGATCTTGCTGGTAGTTTCTACTGGTGTGGTGAAGTGCTTGATTGTAGCAAAAATTTCTTTGCTATTGTTGGAATGGTTGTTGAGGTGCTCCACTAGGGCCTTCTTTTGATTTTCTGGATTTGCTAGTGTTAGCGCCTCTGGGAGGATTTGAAAGCTTCCTTGCTGCTCTCCATCTCTGTTCCACTTTGTTTGTTTGGTAGTTCTTCTGTGTTCTAGATGGCCTACATTCGTGTTTTTTCTATTTCAATTATTTTCCGAGGGGCCATGGTGTCTGGGAAGGTGGTGATCCAGCTGTTAAAGGTGTTGATGTCTCTTGGCAGGTTGCCTGTATTCTCTGGTTGTTTTTCTTGGAGGGCAGAAGCCCAATAAACCTCTGATGGTAGTGTTGGCAGTCAGGGCCAGTCGTGGTGGTTCTTCTGCAGTGGGGAATGTTGATTGAGAAGCCAAACATTGCGTGGTTAATCCAAGTGACTGGAGTTGGTGTGTTGATCATGATACTCTTGAATGACCTAAAGATGGAGTCCAGGATGTGCCTGATGGTGTATGTGGGTGTGTGAGGGGCTGATAGATGTTGGGTGAGCCCGAGGTTTCCGGCTTTTGAGAAGTGTGGTGGAGTTGGGTTTGTTTATGTCTTCTAGGTGAAAGTAAAGGTCTCCTAGAAGTGCGTAGATGCTTGAGTTAATGGTTAGTGGGTTGACGAAGTCTGAGATGTTGCTAGTGAAGTTGGCTCTGGGTCCCTGGGATCAGTAAACCAGAGTTCTGCTTAGACTGAAGTTGGTTGTGATTTGCATTTTGAAGGTGAAGTGTTCCATTTAGTCAGGTCAGGTACAGTTTCCGAGGTGGTGCTGCAGTTGATGGTGTTGTTGAAAATGAGGGCAATTCCTCCTCCAAATCTGTGCTGGCGGGACTGAATGATGATTGTGTAGCCAGGGAAAGGGAGGAGGGTTTGCTGAGGCAATGTCTGGTGTTGATGCTGTGGTCAGATATGTTTTGCTGAGAAAAAAGAGAGGTCTGGGGAGGCTTTGTTCAGTTGGTCCCAAATCTCTGTGGCCTGTTTGCTGAGTGAGCGGTTGTTGAGGAGCTTGCATGATATTGAGGAGGGGAGTGTGGGTAAGTGTTGTTTTGCGGGTGGGTTTCACCTGCTTTTGATGTGGTTGCAGTGAGTATTAGGGTAGTGTGTGTAGTGGTGCAGAGGAAGCGACCGTTGCTGCAGATGAAGGCCTCTTCTGTATAGTGGGGTGAGGTGCAGCATCAATGCAGTGAGCAGGGGCCTGGGTTGACGGTATGAAGGATCACAGAGGGGTAGCAGTGAGTCAGAGGAGGACCAGAGGATCTGGTGCTGGGTGTGTTCCTGGCATTGATGGGTGCACACACATGCCTGTCTTTGGCATTTTAGGGCTGCAGCCGCTGCATGTCCACGCTGCAGTCTCCATTAAGTAAGACCTGTGAGGTGGGAGGTATGCAAGTGATGGTGGACGAGGTTGAGAGGGGCACAGGAGGCAGAAGAGAGTGGGTAAAAGGCGCTAAGTGGGTATCATGTAAGCACTGGTGGGGAGGGTGGGAAGTGGTTGCAGAAAGGGCAGGAGCAGTGAGAACAGAGGCACAATGCGATGCAAAAGGCAAAACAAGGGTACAAAAAGAAGCAAGAAGGCAGAGAAAAACGGAAGAAATGCAATGAAAAACACTTGCATGAGAGATAGGAGAGAACGTCCAAAAACAATACCACTATAAGAAAGACTAAAAACAAGGTTGCAGTAAGAGAAAAAGGTTAAAAGGGCAGAGTAAGAGACAAGAGGTAGGGGAGAGAGAGAGAGAGAGAAAGCGAGAGAGAGCGGGATGAAGAGAAAGTAACACAGAGAGTAGCGAGGCGGGAGCCTCAAGGCGCTTAAGCCAAGTTCGTAAAGTCCTTGATGTCAGAGGAGTGGTCAGAGGTATGTCCTAGGGGGGTCTAGAGCCCCAAGCTGACTTACAAACACTTAACATTGGTCTACAATCGAGGGGTAATCAACCCAATGTATTTCCTGAATAAGTTCTTAGCAAAGGTTTTGTAAGTATTGTTTTACAAAGACTTTATGCATGTTTTTTGCTGAGCTAAACATTAACTCACTCTTTTAAACAAAAATAAATGACCCAAAAATTCAAAGATGGAATGATATTCAAGTATTTGAGTCTCAATAAAGGCTTTACTAATCTTTATTTGCTCTGACTTAGATGACTGTCATAGAGGCTGTCTTGGAGAAAAGAGATCACTCCAATGTCCTGAACAGCAAGCACGCACTTTTTGAAGTCCTCGTCTTAAATAGTGCATGATCCATCAATGATGGCCCTCGCCTGTGACATGAGATCAGCTGGTGTTACTAGCAACGTAGTGATTCTGGGCTTGCGAGGTTTGCATTACACTCTTCAGAAGCCTTCTCTGAAGTTGCATTCTTATATCATTTTCCTTCGTTTTGACAAAACTCGATTCATTCTTTAGAAACCGAGGTAGTAAATATGAAACCTTCTGAAACTAAAGTGTCTGCCGTATTTTTCTAACACTTTCAGTCTTCTTCCTACAGTGTGGCAATGACTATGAATAGTGTTCTGGGGAGCTTGGAGCAGTTGGTGTATGCTGCTTGTCATGTGGGCGTTGGGGAATGGGTCTAAACTTATCAGTGACTAGCAAGCTTGTTGGTATTTGTGCTCTACATCCAAAATCATGAGGAAAGCGCTGGGTGCAGGTGCTGCAGAACGTACCTTTATTGGTCTTGCAATGAAGCCTGCTATTGGCTGATTGTTTCTATCTATTTGACTGTGATACAGTACCAGGATTCTTTAACTCTTTTAGATGGCTCATACGGATCCTCATGCTTGTGGAATTGCTGTGGTAGCCGTGTCTGCTCCACATCATTTGTGGCTGTGCCTCTTCACACGTCTTTTGTGGCTGTGCCTCTTCACACATATGTTGTGGCTGTGATGGCTGTCTCTCTTCCTCATGATTGGGTGAATGTTCATAGGCCAGTGTCTAGGGTCTCACTTTACATCTTACAACAGGGTGTGGAGCTGTATTTTGGATAATGAGTGTCTTGGCTTATAATGGATATCTGTCAACCAACAGACTTGATGGTGGCCTTGTTGCAGGCTTGTAGCTTTGTGGCTGCATGGAAGTTGGTTGCATTTGGCTGTGTCAGAGAGTTTGGCCAAGCTTTATTTCTCAGCTGACATGGGTGCAACTTCCTCATCTTCTGACGGTCTTGCTTCAGGTGTACCGTTTGATGGAGTACACTCCTGGATCTTGTTCTAGACCCTCCTCATCTTCCTCTATTCCTTGTGTGTCACCTGTAATATCAAACTACACTTGTTAACAAAAATGATTATGTGTTACAAGGTGCCTTGAAACATGGTTTGCCAACAAGCTTGTTCAAGGCAAAAGGTGTTAAGGAGTCAAAGCGACCAAGGTGCCAGACAGCAGTAATACATAGGAATGCAGTTCTCTGTATAATGAGGACATTTTGCTAATTTTATGGAATTTAAGAAGAACAATGATAAAGAAACCTTTCTTCTGATTAATACAGTTTGTGGTACATGTGAGTCTACCACCCCTAAACAAAATCACATCTCCATTTCCTAGTTGTGATGTCTCTAGTCACCTATAAAACAAAAATTATGCCACTGCTCAACTGTAATAACTTATTATATTTGAGGTCTGACGTCACAATGCCTGCTACCAGTCAGCAGCCAGGGTGAATGGCATGTCACAGCATAATTACAAATGCAGTTTAAACAAGGAAAACTTGGACTCACTTTTCCTTCTTTATCTTCTATCAAGAAAAAGGCATCAGTTGAAACGCGATATTTATTGCAAAATATTTTTTTCAAGCTATAGGTAATTACAGGATATATAGAATCTTTGCAAGGTTCTGGAAAATGTGAACATCATCATTTTTAATCTGTTTTACATCAAACAGATTCTAATATTTGTTTGCCAAAATTGTTAACTGCTTTTTGATGTGTTTAATTTTGTTGTACAGATTCCTCTTCTATTCTTCATGTTTGCGACGATCATGAAAGAGCACGGCAACAAGGATTTAAGTAGTGTATGGGAAGGATGATGCTAAAACAATGTGTTATAAGTAATAGAATACTTCTGCTGAACATTAAAACGAGCTTGCAAGTCACTTTGGAGTTCCATGACATTATGAAGGGAACTCAGTCTTCGGCCTCGATTCTCTATGTGGTCACAGAACTCCTTGGTGACTTGTAATATCCTTATAATGTACGACACAGCATACTTTATCCCATATATTTTGATTGCTGATGGTGGCCATCACTTTGGTCCACGTGGTCAAGGTTCAATGTTTTTTTGTCTTACTACTGTAAAGTGTGAACTCTGTTCTTTCTTAATGTAGGTGCTATAATCAGAAGGCATCCATCTTCTGCAGTAGCTTGAATAACTGTGCCAACATGATGGCTGTCTGACAACCCCCACTTATAATTAGCCAACCATCCTCTCGTGTGCGTTCAGCTTCTTCTAGATCCTGGGTGATTGGCTGGCTTGGATTTCTCAGTATGTAGTAAAAAAGGATTATCAGCCCCTTGTACTTACCCATGTTTAAATTAGTACCCCTTGATTTAAAGGGTGCTTTGTGTCTGGTGTCAGCTAGACCCTGGAAAAGAAGTAGCAGCGCCTGTGTCCAGTAACCACTTTTAGTACGTGTCCATAAACATAGATGTGAAATTGTCAGAATTCCCTTGGACGTGGCACGTATTCGATTGTCACTCCATCTTCCTTCCTTCAAATTAGGCCATTGTGGTGTCACCCAGAAGAGAGTGTTCAGCGACTCACTATGCTTCACCCCTCCCCTCCCTCATCATCTCTTATCATCCAAAGTCTGTTCTTTTTCTTGGCGTGTGAAATAATGTGTCTCTAAGCAAGATTTTTAATTGGGTCTGTGACTTTTGCTAGTTTTAGGATGATTCTCCTGTAATTTGTTAACAATGCCTGACAGCAATTGTTTACGAAACACCAACTACAGTGAGAATGTGTAACTGCATTTTAGCTTCGAAACTTTCACAAAAGTTCTGAATTTATACACAATGAGCCAACTTTGCAGAGTGAAATATTTGCAATTTCACGTTCCTCTGATATACTATAGTGTCTTGTCTTGAAGGTACCCAATGCCTGTAGAACACTGGAATTCCACCTTGGGCCAGATAATTCACAAGTGTGAGACCTCAGAGCAGACTAAATGAGCTAAAGGAGTTATTTAATTCAAGAGTTCTTCAGTTTAACACAAAGCCAAGCATTTCCCTACGTGTATTAAGTCCCCCACAAAATATCCACAAACAACGGCTTTGGAAGGCATACCTATCTTCATCTCATCCCTGCCACAATTTTAGGATGATTGCAAAAGCGCTTTGACCTGTTGTAAGTGTTGTGGGCTTTTAACCATACCCACTGCACGCCCATCACTTTCACTCGCTTGTGGGCTTGCCTTTTAAAAATCCTTTGTTATCATTGATAAATGCTTCACTTTTGTCCCTCGTGGGGGCAGTTTTATTACCGCCTTGGACACCCGGCCCTGCTACACGGATAATTGCAAGTTTGCTGATGCGTTTGACTGCAAGCGAACGTCTTTTCCTTTTTGGATCTCTCCTTCTTGCTCTTGCTCATGGGGGCTGTAGCACTTTGAATTGACTCACTTAAGCAAACTGTTTTACTTATAATTTTCAATTTATGTGGCAAGAAAAGTTCAGTTAGGAATTTACAACACCAATAGCTCTAACTTGAACAAATGTGAGACCCAATGCATTGCAAATGCTTGTTTTTTTTTGCCCAGACGTGGCTCCCAGGCTCACCATGCCACTTGATTCAAGCTGGCCTGGCTGATGAAGGGGGATACCCTGAAACTGGTCCCAGGATGCTTGTTCCGGTCCAGGGAGGACCTGGCCTGGCAGTTCTGGCTGGACTGTTCCCATAGGGAACAGGGTCAAGACTGATTTGCAAATGGCTGTGTCCAAAATGGGGTGGCATGGTGAGGAAAAGAATTGATGGATTAAACTCAGATCTGTGACTGGGGGGTGAATGTTTGATTGGTTCTTCATCCCGTCCATCATTTGTGTTTGATTTTTTTTTACTGCAGTCCAGATTCTTATAAACGTGCGTGGCCCTAAACAGAATGTATTTGTAGGAACCACTCTGTTTTCATAAGGTATTGAGAGGCATTACTATAATCCCTGCCTATTTCTCGTCATCAATATCACTGGTGTTCTGCAAAGTGGGGAATATTTTGTATGCACCTTGTAACCTGCTTAGTAGCAGCATTGATTTTTTTCACATGAGCTGTAGTGCTGATAACCCCAAGCACGCAACCATCCAAGTTTCTTTGAATGCCAGTGCAGTAGCAACCACAACCAATAAAGTAACAGGCAGCACATCTTTGTCGTTGGAGAAAGTTAGGTTGTAGTTTTATTTAGGCCAGGTAGTGCCTTAAATTAGAGGCAATCCAAAGGGCATCTAGAAATTACCTAAACTGGTTGCCTGTCTGATTAACCAACACGCATCAGAGGTACATTGTGACACCTCAGATAATACAGCAATTAAAATCAGTTTATTAAGAAGTACCCTGTATCTGGACACCAGAGTCGCATAGCTGCTACCCAGGTGGAACCATTGCAGGCCAGCCCTCCGCCTGCACTGGTGTACAACTGTCCTCGAGATTACAGGACACCATCGCTTTCAACAGGGGCAACAGCCAAACATTTTCAGAGGTATTATGACCTTGCATCCTCTCTTGGGCACTGTTTCTTGTTTGATTTTTTAGCACCAAAGCTATCAGGTCACTCCGTGCCACAACCAAGTCTCAAGATGTGACTTCTGCCAACATGGACCCTCCCCCGATGATCCCATTATCTGCTAGTAAGACCTAATCAGTTCCAGTGCCTTTTTTAAAATCCAGTAGAAAAAGGCCACAGCCAATGTCTGTCAGATAGACATCATCGTCTTCATAGGGGCCAAATTATTATCCCACAAAGCCTGGAGCAGCAGGCCCCATCTTAATAAAGTGAGCTAATTCCCCACAAGTGTGTGCCAGAAAATTGGAAGGTTTGCCCTCTTTAACGAGAAGAATAGTACAGTTAATTAGTTACCCTCAACACTAAGATGTGTGTAACAGTGTATTATTTCCCTTCTACCCAGAAAGTCCAAAAGAACAGCAAATGACGACATAAAGTAATTAACATCTGCAAACTCAAGACTGCAATTTTTTTTTGTTTGAACAGTACTTCATCAAAGCTAATTCTTAATAAGGAGACTCAAGAAACTGGGTGTAGTTACTTATGCCATATAGCAAAACAGTGCAGCCAACATAGGGCCTGATTCTAACTTTGGAGGACGGTGTTAAACCGTCCCAAAAGTGGCGGATATACCACCTACCGTATTACGAGTTCCATAGGATATAATGGACTCGTAATACGGTAGGTGGTATATCCGCCACTTTTGGGACGGTTTAACACCGTCCTCCAAAGTTAGAATCAGGCCCATAGTAACTTACATCAAGTACAACTGTACAGCAGGTAAGAGAGCCTTACACAAAGTTTAAAACAAATAAGTCAGGTTTGAACAAGCCGGATCTGTGCTTGAACAACTAGCGACTAATATAAATTGTATATCTTTTGGAATCCCACCTGCTCAACCACATAATCTTACTGAGGAGAAGCAGACCCTGAAGGTTGAAGTAGCAGTGCTTATCCTAAGGAGAGTTTAGCAGCAGAAAAGTAAGCAGGCCCCCATTTTCTGGCTGAACTGGTGGTGGGTTAATGGTATGGTACTTGCATGGAGTGACAGTACCTGAAGTGGCCAAATAAACCATGAGTAGCACTGCAGGCAGCTAGTCGGCTCCCTGTGGTGACAATGAGACAGCACTCTCCTGCTCAGCTCTGTTTAAAAACCTTAGAGCTTCGAAACAACACCACCATCAAAAACCGAACAGAAGTTAGGCGGTTTGAGTTCAGACGTAGTCCAAGTCCAAATGCCCACAACTACACAAAGAGAAAGGTGGTTGTGGTCGTCAGGTTACCCTTACATTTTGGCATGGTGGGTTATTCCTGCTCGTGTCATTATCCAAGCATGGAACTGTCCCTGGATCATACAGCAAAGTCCTGAAATTTAGCCTTCAAAAGTATCTGGGCTCTGTAGTCCCTGGCTGATGAAAACCTAATTAATGTATCAAAACAGTTTCTGTAGTGGCCCAGAACAAGTGATAGCTCCTCTAGTTCCCTGAGCGATGGATTCACTGCCCGAGGTGCCAAAAGTTCCACCAGAGGGTGTCAATGTCATGCCTGCCTAAGGCCATTTACCTCGGAAACACTGCCACTGAAAATGAGACAGTGCACCAGCTGTGATATTTTTGGCTCCTATAAAGGAAAACTCTCCCCAGCTCTCTCAACAGAATCAATGGGCAATTAGCAGACTGTGAGTTGCTTGAGGAGGTCATTACGACCCTGGTGGTCAGTCCGCCGCCATCATGATGGTCATACCACCGCCAATGTGGCAGTCAGACCACCACATTATGACCGTGGTAATAGCCCCAGGGTCGGACCGCCAGCACCGCCAGATTATGAGTTTTTGACAGTCTGGCGGTACTAATCCACCAGGGCAGCACTGCAAGCAACACTGGCCTGGAGAGTACGAGTTCCTTCTCCACCAGCGATTAGATGGCGGTAGCACCGCCATGTAAAGGCTGGCGGAGACAGGGTGCAGTGCGCCCTAGGGCTACTTGACATTAACATTGCAGGCCCCCCCTGGCCAGCCCCATCACGATGATCAATGTCTGCTTTGCATACAGTGGACATCGAGATGGGTGCTGGTGCACCCTATGCACTACAGCATTGCCACTGGCTCTATTATGAGCGGGAGACAATGCTGTAGGCTGTTTCCCTCTGGGCCAGCGGGCAGAAACACCGTTTCTGTTTGCTGACCCTGCAGGAAACTCTTAATGGGGCCCGCTGGAAGGTGGCCACACTGGCGGCAACCTGCCCGTCGGGACTTCTGCTGACGAAAATATTTCCGTCCTCTGAAGTCATAATTACTCCCTGAGTGTATACAGCTGACATATTGTCTAACCAAAGGAGTATCCACCTACTAGACATGAATGAAATACAGCATTCTGATGTGCCAACTGTGCCAATGAATAAGATTTTCTCAAAAGATAATGAGCCTTGGGCCCATAAGGGTGCAACTTTGATAAATAATTCCCACTGTAGGAAATGCTAAACCTTTTGAAATAAGCACAGGAGACCGAACAGCCCAGTGGCATACATTTATGGAAGTAAAACTTCCCACTCATTTAAAGCTGAAGAGATGGAAAATACCTGGATGTAATGATAAAAGTCAAAAGGCAAATTCTATGTCTTAGCAGGAGGGCCCTCTTGCAGGCTTGCCAAACCATATCTATAGCGTCTTCTAAAGAATCGTGCCTGAGCAAGCATCCTTGTCCATCCAATCACTGACAGAATTGCCCTTCGGGTCAAATGAATAGTAGATTGGCTGAAATGTTCCCACCTCCTTCTTGGGACCACAATCAGCAGGGAAACTATGAAGTCTAGTAGTGGCTGTAAAAGGCTCTGCTTTACATCCCAATTAAAGTTTCTCCTCAACCACCTAAAGCAGCTCCCTGGCAGACCTAAGGTTATTAGCATAACCAGCATAAAGAATTATGAATCCTTTAGGAGAACCACGAGTCAGCAGAACAGATCGACTTCCTTCCTGGTAGGGAAGCTCTTTAGCCCCTGTGTCTGAACCAGCAGTTTAATGGGTGAGGGGCCTTTGGAAAAGGTGAGCCCTGTGTGTGTGTGGCAGCCAACAGCATAAGCACAGAGTTCAGTTCGGACAGCAGAAAGGGCTGTTGGGACGGCTGTTGTGTGTATTTAGCTAGTAGTTGTGTGTGATGCAGAGTTATGTTCTGCTAGAGTAATCACTCTGCAGTGGTTTCTAATTGCCATAAACTTCATTCACAGCTCAACCTCAGTCTGGTGGCAGTCAGTACTTAATTTGTGCTTGTTGTTTCCAGTGCAGAGCACCAGCACTTATTTTTGAGGCCCGGCACTTATTTTTCTGCCTCAAGCATTTACTGCGAGCAAAACACGCATATGGGAAAGACGGAGTATGAGAAAAACAAGAAAGTGACACAAAGGGAGAAAGCAGAAAGCTGCAGGAGTGAGCTAAGGGGGCAGGGAGTGCATGTAAATGGATTAAAGAGGCCTGAGATGGCTTCAGGATTACGCTCTCTCAGCACATTTAATTGCAGCAGCCACATGTTTAAGAGGATGGCTTTGGGCACCAGCATGTCTTATTTACAAATTTAGCACTGGTCGAGGTCCATTTCAGAAAATTACATGGACATATTTTGCCGGAACTCTTGATCATAGTAGATTCATCTCCCGGGTCTGTGGGCTTTGTCATGAATTACCCCTCTGTATTTATTCAGGGCTGGGTTTTGCTCATTAAGGGGCAGATTTATGAAAAGTGGCTCTGCACATTATAACATTAATTATGATAATTGGTTATTTGTTATTTATTTGTTTAATTGTTCAATGGTTATTTTTTTTATAAAAGCATGTTTTAAACTTCAAAACTGAACTGTGGAATTTATTGGGGGATTGGGTGGGCAGTCTTATAAATAAAAGGCCTCATTACGAGACTGGTGGTCCAAGGCCTGCCAATCTCGCGGTGACGGTCGGAACACTGCAACTCTGGTGGTTCAACTACCATATTACAACCCTGGCAAGCACACCCACCAGGAGACTGCTGTTCCTGCTGGAAACATTGTTCCCAATGGTGTGATGGCGCTCTGAGTTGTACTCAGCCAGGGCGGCGCTGAACTCAGCGCCGCCTGGCTGATTCCGACTCACCTTACAGTCAGCCTTTTCATGGCGTTCATCACGCCATGGAAAGGCTGGGAGTAGGGGTATGCTGGGGGCTACAGGGGGGCCACAGCACTGCTCATGCCCATGGCATGGGCAGTGTAAGGCCCCTGCTGCCAAGCACCCTCGGAATGCGCACTCTCTGCTTTGCAGGCAGAGTGCATTCCGAGGGTGCTGTGTGCTGCAGTATTGGCCTCGACTTCCTTAAAGGAGCTGAGGCCAATATCATAGCACTGTTCCTGCCGGTCAGCCCGGCGGAAACATGAATTACAATGTTCCCACTGGTCAGCCTGGCGGGAACATTGCAATATGCTTGCGCTGGCGCCCTCTACACGGATTTGGCAGTCCCCCTGTGGGACCGCCAAACTCATAATCAGGCCCAAATATTTATAAATTGAGATTAGCAAATTACTGTTTTAATTGTGAGAATTATTACATTGGTAATTAATGAATTGTATTTATATTTACTATTTAGATTTTAAAATATTCCTTTGAGCATTTTTAATAGTATTGTTTTAACATTTAATTAGTTGTGAATTATATTGTGGTTAGTTTTCATTTAATTTTATTTAACTAAAACGTTTATAAATGTTAAATTGTAAAGACACTGTCATAAATACTTATTCTAATTTTTAAGATTTGTGTTTTAAAAATACTTTTATTGAAGTTGGAGGGCAGGGTTTTCAAACACAAGTCTGGAGCAACTCAGGCAGGAAGCAAGTTCTTTATTTCATGTAAGGCCTTTGGTTACAGCAACTGCAGGTAGGTCCTTTCGGGGCTCTGTCCTTCCTCCAACTATCCCTGTTTTCCTTGTTCGACTCTACACTTCATACCAACATTCTATTACATCATTCAATTTCAGCATTCCAGAAATCAGCTCAGATATACAGATAAATGGGGATCACTGGATATTCCAGTTTTCTTTAATAGTTATTTGCTATCCTTTTTTTTAATCAAATTATAACGTTTTAAAAAATATTTTTTGTTAAATGTTATGAGAAATTGATATGATTCCTGTTTTTTCTAACTTTTTAGCCTTTTTTAACAGTATAATTATGTTATCTGGTTGTAGTGAATCTGACCCCAAATATATGCACTTTCCTAAGTGAGTTTTAGGCTGACATTAGATTAGTAAATCTAACTCTTCCCATGCCTCCCAAATGTATGCACTTTACCCAATCTTTGTAAAACTGGAGTTATAATAGTAAATCAGTAGTTCCCCAATTATGCATTTTCTTCAGTGTTTGTTGGATTAGCTTTAGATTAGTAAATAAAACAACTATGCTGGTAGACCTTTGTTAGGCTTTGGGTGGTCTTCCCTCCAACGTTTTGCCTTCTTCTTCCATTTTTCTGACCTTGTTTTCGCTGGTATTAGGACCAGTGGTGGCTCCTCTGCTATGGCGGAGAAACGTTGCGACTGCCAACCGGCAGCAAACCTTTTACTACAAAACGATAATAAACTATCTTTATTGTCATTTTGCAGTGAAAGGTTCGGGGTATTGGGGACGACAGCCATGGAGGGGAGTGCAAAGAGCACTCCCCTCTGTGCGCGTGTATGTTTGGCCGGCCGTCTCGGGCTGGCCAAACACACATGCGTACTGTGCTCTCTTCAGCCCGGCACTGTGTTGCTGGGCTGGAGAGAGCAGGCACAGGCTCCCAGTCTGCCTGGGAGCGCCCTGGCTGGGCCATGGCTGGATGCTCCCGGCCAATCCTAACGCTGCTGCTGGGAAGACGGAGGAGTGTTGGCGCCACGTGGCACGGAGCCTGAGTTAAGGTTTTTATGTATTTATTACGTTTACTAATGTTCCCCACTGCCCCGCGTGCCACCCCGCCCCCTGCAACCCTGGTGAGCCACGACTGATTAGGACTCTGCACACTTTACCACTGCTAACCAGAGCTAAAGTGTTTGTGTTCTCTCCTTTAAAACATGTTATATTTGCCTATTCCCAGTTGGCTTATTTTATTTAATTATACGTCCCTAGCAAAGTACACTGCCTGTACCTAGGGCCTGTAAATGAAATGCTACTAGTGGGCCTGCAGCACTGATTGTGCCACACACTTAAGTAGCCCTTTAAACATGTCTCAGGCCTGCCTTTGCAGAGACAGGGGGTGCAGTTTAAATTGCCATTTTGACGCAGCAAAATAAACCAATGGCCAGACCAAATCTTTCTTTTTAATACATATAAGACACCTGCAGTGTAGGCCCTGGAAAGCCAGGAGTGCAGTGTGCAATGTATTGTAAACGCAGGGCATTTATTTTTAAATATTGCATATCCTGGGATGAAAAACCTTTAAATGCATTTTTCACCACTGCAATGCCTAACTCTCCCATAGGAGACATTAGAGTTGCCTTATTACATTTTATAAGCGTAGTTTCCTAATGGGAAAGGATAATTCCTTCAAGGTTGGTATACAATTTAAAATCCTAACTGATGGTGAAGTTAGGTTTTAAATTGCAGTTCTGAAAACGCCACGTTTAGAAAGTATGCATTTGCAGCCTGTCTCTCGTCACATAACTGGGTTTAGTTGGCAGATGGGCTATGTGTATTCCCCCTAGACAGCCACACACAATGGGAGCTTAGGTATGACATGATGGGAGATCCTGGGCAGGATGGGAGGGAGAAGCTGGGCCCAGCATCACTCACACCTGAAGAGGCTGTGCCCTGTCCCCACACAACAGGGCTGCACACCCCCTGTAGTTAGTCTGGAGCCAAGACATGGAGGAAGGTTATCTATGTGCTTAGAAGGCATGTCTTTGAAGTGTCCTGCACTTCAAAGGCATTAATGGGTAGAAGAATTGGACCTCCGACACCACCAATTCAGTACACTTCTGGACCTGTGGATACTCTGCCAGGAAGAAGGAATGCTATGCTGCTAAAGTACTGCCACTCTTTGGACTGCACTCTGCTGGACTCCTGCTTTGCTGTTCTGACCTGCTGTGCTCTTGCCTGGCTGAGAAGGACTGGACCTGCATCTCTCTTGAACCCAGAACACAGAGTGACTCCAAGGGCTATTTGGTTGGCTTTCTGATTTGAAGTGTCAGGGACATCAAAGACTTCCAACCACCCTGCTTCTGCACCTGGACTGTGCCATCAGTAAGTTCACCCTCCCAAGTGGTGCCTCCCTAGTCCTTGATCCTTGGAAGTGGGACTAAGGTGCTTGCCAGCAGAAGCAACCCATTGCCTCTGCTGAACCGCACATCCTTGAGCAAAACCGACACATCTCTTCTAAGGATCGCCGCATCAACGAGCAAAAACCAACACATTACAGTTACTGCATGGATTGGGCCCGCTCCAAAAGACTTACATTGCAGCAGCAACCCGAATCTTGGGGCCGATGCCATGCCTTCCAAACGGCCACTCCACAACACTCTCCCCGGCGCAGCTCCCCACATCCCTCATCAACGGCAGTCTCGACGAGAACACAGAACTCTGCATCCCAGTCTTACCGCTCATCAGAACTGACACATTGCCTCGACTTCGCAAAGCATCCCTAACACTGGCCTTAGCATCTCAAGCCCCATCAATGGGATCCTGAACGTTGACGCGAAAGGACCTTGCATCGCAGCCTCTCCGTGTCTCAGAACGAATGCATCGCCTCATCTGCGCGACTCATTTTCGACACAGATCCACACAATGCTTCGCAACCCGGATTTAAGGTACTTTGCTCAACGGGCCTAACTAGGTCCCTCTAGCTGGTCCCACTCCATCAGGGTTGGCCTGAACTTGTGACTTTGTCCCGGTCCAGCACGACCAGATATCCCAAATAACGCTTTGTGCTTCCTGTTGCTATTTTTACTTAAAACTTTGAAATTCAATATCTCTGGTTCTGCTAATTGGATTTTTATCATTTTGGTCTTATTTTATTTAATAACATCTAGAGTTTACTTGAGTCTTATCCTACAAGGATTGTGGTTGCTGCTTGACCAGGGTTCACCTCCCAGTCACTGATTGATTGATTGAATGAGTTGTGAAAATATAAAAGCAGGGGACAAAGTTTTCTTAGGAGCTCGCTGGGGCACTTCTGAATGCCCGGTTTACAAAGCTGCCTAGTTTTGATTTCACTTCAAGCCTCTTTCAACTTCCACACTAAACAATATGCGGGTCATTCCGACCCTGGCGGTCGGTGGCCGCCAGGGCCACCGACCACGGGAGCACCGCCGACAGGCTGGCGGTGCTCCTACGAGCATTCTGACCGCAGCGGTTTAGCCGCGGTCAGACGCGGAAAGCCAGCGGTCTCCCGCTGACTTTCCGCCGCTCGTAGGAATCCTCCATGGCTGCGGAGTGCGCTCCGCAGCCATGGAGGATTCCGACTCCCCCTCCCGCCATCCAGTTCCTGGCGGTTCTCCCGCCGGGAACCGGATGGCGGGAGGGGGAGTCACGGGGCCCCTGGGGGCCCCTGCCGTGCCCATGCCTATGGCATGGGCACTGCAGGGGCCCCCGTAAGAGGGCCCCTAAAAGTATTTCAGTGTCTGCAAAGCAGACACTGAAATACGCGACGGGTGCAACTGCACCCGTCGCACCTTCCCACTCCGCCGGCTCTATTACGAGCCGGCGTCATCGTGGGAAGGGAGTTTTCCCCTGGGCTGGCGGGCGGTCTTGCGAAGACCGCCCGCCAGCCCAGGGGAAAACTCGGAATACCCTCCGCGGTCTTTCGACCGCGGAGCGGTATTTCGGAGGGGGGAAGTCTGGCGGGCGGCCTCCGCCGCCCGTCAGACTCAGAATTAGGCCCTATGTCTCTCTTTCTTACTTATACAGTGCCATTTTCATTGTTGTCTTTTCCCTGTTTTATGTGTTTTCCTTTCTTCCTATTCTTAATTATTTGTTCCTTTTTTTATTCTCTCTTTCTTACCCTGAGTCAAAGTGTTACAATGCAAAAAAACTCAAAGTGGCCAAAAGTTGGTGCTGGTGCTCACTACAGCAATCCCTGCACAAATTAACCAATGTCTGTCGTACAACGTGCAGCAATTATTGTGTCTCATTCACTATTGATGGTACATCTTTCCATGCCAATATGGGATATCCATTAACTCTGATGGCACAGTCAGTCAATCCAGCATCACTATCTCACTCCCAACGGAAGGCACAGCCTGCAACCATTATTGTGTTTTACTTACCAACATGGAACAGCCTTCATAAGCGTACTGTGTCTAACGCACTGTTAATAGAATCTCTCACCACACAAGAATTGTGTCCAGCGGCGGCCACTGCATATATCGGGGGGGTGCAGGGACTGGGGGTGGAACAAATAATAAAAGTTTTAATTTAAAACAAAAAGACTTACCATTACCGCCGCTGTCGCCTCCCTCGTCGCACCATTCCTGTTCTGGTGTCCCAGCATTCACTGGGACACCAGAGCAGGCTCCCCAGCAATCCTGGGTCTGCTTTCATGCTAACACTGGCATGAAAGCAGTGTCAGGATTGGTCGGAGTGGCTTGGACTGCCACTCGGACACAATCCTAGGGCCTGTGCAGTTTCACCAGCCTGGCTGTGAAACCTAAGTACGCATGTGTGTTAGACGGCTGGCCAAACACACGTGCGCACTTAGTGCACTCCATTCCTCATCCCCCACCCCACCTCCCATGGCCCAGCCCCGCCCCTCCCTTCACATGATGGCTGAGCCAGCAGCAGAAAAATAAAACGATATTGAAGTATCATTTTATTTTTCTGCTGCTGGCTCTTAGCCGGGGGGGCGATGCTGCTCTGCCATTGCAGGGGAGCCGCCCCTGATTGTGTTTCATTCACCATTGATGACACAGCATCATTATCTAACTCCCCATAGATGGCACAACCTCAGCCATTATTGTTTCTCAATCACTAGAGATGGCACAGTCTGCTACCATTATTGTACCACACTAACTAGAGATGACAGAGCTCTCTATACCAGCTTGGTGTCTCCCTTATTATTGATGGCAAAGGTAGTCAATCCAGCATAATTATCTCACTCAATACAGAAGGCACAGCCTGCAGCCATTATTGTATTTACTCTGCATGATGGCAAAGCCGTCCATGCCGCAGCACAGAAAGCAACATCACTGGATCTGCCCTCATCCACCTACACAGAAAGTGACATCACTGAATTTCCCTTCATACATCTGGACAGGAAGTGACATTACTGGTTTTCCTTTCAAACCAGTTTTAAAAAAAGAAGCCAAGCTAGAGGACATAATTTTCCATTACCCTTCAGCACAGGAAGTGGATCTCCCATAATCCATCTACACAGGAAGTGACATCATTGAATTTCCCACCAGACATCTGTGACCTTGCTGGTTTTCCTGCCAAAACTGTCTTTAAAAGAAGACGCCAACCAAGAAGACTTTATTTCTCATCACCCATCTGCACAGGAAATTACCTCACGGCACCCTGCACTCCTCCCTGCCTCCCAGGACCTATTTAATGGCAGCTGCAAGATAGACATGCAGCAGACGCATACATCAGGCATGCCGCTCTTGTGCCAAAGGCAAGCCCACCTATGCCCTTCCGCACCTGGACTGCACTCAGTGCCCTGAAACCCTGGTCCGATCACCACCCAGCGATTCTCAGCAGCTCTCCCTAGGATGGTAGACCCCGGATGCCATTCCCCCAACTGCTGCCATGTTGCACCTCACACTACGTTAGAAGCTTTCACCTGCGCCCACTGCTGGTTCTCCATCAGCCACCACCCGCACCCCTCCACGCAAACTCTAACAAAGCCCTCTACACCCCCTCCCAACACACATGCCACACTAGCACCAACAGCGCCTTCACCCCCACCCTACACCACACACCACAGCAAACATGCACATCAACACCCAACATCAACACCCACTCAGGTGCATGCTTCTCAATACACAATTACTCAGCAAACACACAACTGAAATATGGGACTTGCTAAGTAGTGATGCACATGACATCCTCTTTATCACAGAGACCTGGCTCAACCCTTCATTGGCTATCAACATCACAACAGCAATCCAAGAGGGCTACAAGATTACCAGGTGCGGTTCCTCCTAAAGAGTGGAGCAGCATCACCCCGTCTGCTGTGAGCGCAGCAGGCAAAGACAAATAAATAAAATAGCATAATAATTTTATTTTGCCACCTGCTCGCATGGTGTACAGCGTGAGCATGAGGGCAGGGCGCGAGGCTGAGTCCTGTGATTGCAGGATGACTTCTGAACCTTTCAGTGCGCGTGTTGGGTTGGCAGGCTGTCTTGCTACGGCCAGCTCGACATGTGCACTGTAGACCCAGCAATTCCAGGACTGTCAAACAGCTTTGGGATTGCAGGCACAGGCCCTCCGCCTCAAAATCAGTGCTGGGTTAGCCTGCTCCCACTAATCCTGTAGCTGCTCTCATGTGAAATGGCATGACAGCAGCTCCAGGATCAGTTGGATTTGTGTTCCACTGAACAGGAAGGAAGTCCTTTCATTCCTGGTCATGGATGCTGGGGGAGTAGTGGCAAATATGGTGAGTTTGGCACCATGGCATCCTACCATCTTTTAGTCCTGCAGGCTGCCACTAAAGATCACTCAACAGGATTGTCTTCCCAAGCTAGGAAGAGTACTTACTATTGATGTAGTTGACATTTTAGTGATATCCCTCATGTCACAAGAGACATCTATGTGTGATAGTTTATACCATATGTTAACCAAAGTACTAATGGTTTGAATGTAGAAGTTACACTGACCAGTCATTTTATAGTATGCATTCATTTATATGGTAGAGTTCGACATAGGTGGTATTAAAATTAAATTACATTTTTGAAGGGCTAATCTGATATGATATAATTTAGACTCCAGACTAAAAGAATTTTTTGAAATTATATTGAATTTCTAATGATTAATTAATTAAATATGTGTGCAAAGATAGAAGAAATGTAGAACCACATTGTACTGACTGAAATGTATTGACAGTTATTCCATTTAAAGTTGCTGTAATGCATACGTTAATGAAGAATTATTAATGTAGAAATCATAGTTTGCATATTAAATGTGTTTTATTTGATGTCTTAATGCGTTATATTAATTTACTTGCATTAGCCTAAGTGAGGCCTGATAAGCCTGTATTTCGTGACTGTGCAGAGAATGCTGTTTGTTCCCATGAGAAGACTAGCTTTGGTAATACTCCTCTATTGTTTTAGACAAAGAGAGAAGTACAACAATGTCCTTGAATGTAGAACATCCTGAATCATGGACTGTTGAGTACAACTGTTTCAAACTCGCTTGCAACCCCATGGATGAAAGATGTGTCCATGACAGACTTGGTAAAATATTGAACTGTTGAACTTTGGAGTCGTATGATCGATTTCTATTGGATGATGCCCCTTCAATGTAATGTGGACTGTAGCCTTTGGCAGATCAGAATACTGTATGAATTTTAATAGACTGATGACGAGTTAGACTTGGGTCAGAGCATTTCCAGATGTCCTTTGACCAGATGCTTTGCTAATAAAGAACCCCGCATGTTGTGCTCTCTTGGAGAGGTATCCTACTCTCTGCCTTTTACCCCTTTGAGATATCTTGCTGAGACTTAGAGATTTTCTTCCAACCCCTGTGAAAGACTCTAGATTGAGCTTCTTACATGCTGACGCTTTCCTTTTTTAGCTGCCTTTTACCCACCTTAGCTAGTAGTTTTTTGCAAAATACTTTTTGTCCTTTTTGTTCTTTTTTGTCTTCTGCCTGCATGTGTTTTACCCCACACATGTTTCCCTGATTCTGCCAGCCATAGGGTTTCCCTTGTGCCCAGCTAAATTATGACTATGCTATATTGAAATTGACTTGACGATTGCTAATCCTGAGCAACTTTTGATTTCTGTATCACAAACATTTCTGTTGATGATTTGTATTATTCATCTTGAATGCTTAGCCTCATTATTGTTAGTCCACCTGAACTTATTTTGTCACCTTGGGAAACCCTTAGTGATCCTGTATCTTGATAACTTGGTCTTGTGAATTGTCTACATGACTTTGAGCTTGAGTTTGTAATAAATCCCTTAACTTTATTTCTGACTGGAGTTTTCCTTCCATGGCCACATTGGTCATGGTGTATAACAATTAGGTTTGAATAGAAATTGTGTTAGTGGTTCTACCACACCCTATGCTGGATCCAAAGATTCATTGATCTTGAAGGGCACTGATTCCTGTGAATGAAGAAAATGCTCTAGTACTATCATCTACATTGAGTCCATCAAATGCACAACATCCGCATCAGGCTTCTCCGAGTAGCCTGTGAGCTACTGGCAGCTCACCAGCTACATGTAAGTATCTCTCCTGTGTTAAACCCAGCCTAGTAGCTCAGAAGCTTTGCTTGGTTGAGTTAACATATCTGTACCACAAAAGGAAAGCATGTATTTGAAATGAAAATGTATGCATTTTAATAACTCATTAGCTGATGTTTAGAGAAAAATAGTACATTTTCCAAAATACATTTAAAGCTGATATTGACAGATCAAACATGCAGAGCTGTAGAGACGTATTACAAATACTATTGTCTTGCTACCAAGGGCACTGTAGCTATGGCTGTTATGTATTAGCAAAGTAGAATCATTCCACATTTTCAAAGGCATGTTTTTTACATTGTTGCAAGCAACCCTGCCTGATGAACTGAGGTGATCACTGCTCCCAATCTTACATATGGTTGCCACGAGTATGATCATGCTCATATTCTGTCACGATTACAACAGTAATAACATTAGTAGCTCAGGATGATTTTCATTGAACATAAGTAGCTCTTATTACAGAAAAAGTTGCAGACCCCTGATCTACTGAGAACGCCACCCTCTTCATGGAACACCTGCACTTCAAGTTGCAAATTTCAGAAAGCTTCATACTGAATGGAACCCTCGTCTACGGACCACAAGCCACCTTTACCAACCTCCTCACCAACTTCGTCACTATTCTCACCATTGACCCCAGAGCCTACATTCTCCTTGGTGACCTCAACTTTTACCTGAAAGACTGAAAGAACCCCTGTTCCACAGCAATTCTCAAAAGCTTGAGCAATATAAGACTCACCCAGCTCATCCCAGAATCAACACGCACTGCAGGACACACATTGAACCCCATCATCACCACAAGCGACATGAGTATCAAATACAATTCCACTAAACCGCTTATATGGACAGACCACTCCATCATCCACTTCCAAATCAACACACCTAAAGTCAACGCCCCTACCAGGTTCAGCATTCCAAGCCACAGCTGGGGCAAAATCACAGAAGTAGACTAGCTCAGCGCCCTCAGCATGGATCAACTTAGCCCTACAGACAACCACGACAAGGGCATCAACACCTTCAACAACTGAATCAAGAACTGCGCGAACGTCCTTGCATCCATCAAACCCAACAAGCATAGTAGATCACACAAGCAGACCAGCTGGTACACAGAAGACCTTTGACACTAAATAACACTGTAAACTGCTGGAAAGGAGATGGAGAGCTAGGCACAATACCACTAACAGAACTACCTACAAGGCTGCACTCAGATGCTATCACCAGCAAATAAGAAAAAAGCACAAGTGGATTGCATCAAAAGAAGCTCCAAAAGCTGCAAGGAGAACCTCTTGTTCGTCAAGTATTTCACCTCACCCCCAGTCACTGTCACCAGCATCGCTGCCATCTAGCTACTCTGCGACAACCTATCCAACTTCTTCCAAAGCAAAATCACAAACATCTAAAGCAACTTCGCATACCATGCCCAACCCCAGAGAACTCATTGCTGACATACCTACCACCAGCAAAGATGGCCACCTGACTGTATGGGCAACCCTCATCAGAAACTAAACAGCTGCAATCATGCCCCCACCACATCTGCAACCAGGGAACATCACCAGTTAGCCCTACTTCAATACCTCCATCACGGTTTGCCTTTTTGCCAGATGAATGGAAACTTGCAGAAATCAATGCCGTCCTCAAGAAGCAAACAGCTGACCCGAAGCAACTGAGCAACTTCAGATCCATCTCCTTGCTTCCTTATCCAGCCAACCAGATTGAGAAGTCCATCAACAAGCAACTCACAACCCACCTCAAACTTCACCATCTGCTAGACAACACTCATTCAGGATTCAGAAAGAATCACAGCACCAAAAGAGCACTCATTGCGGCTGCTGATGACATTCATTTGAATGATGCATCCTTGACCAAGGAGAAACAGCGACCTTATCCTGCTTGAACTCTCTGCAGCCTTTGACAATGTCTCCCCAAACACCCTCATCAGAAGACTGCATGAGATTGGCATACAAGGATACACACTCAAATGGCTCTGTTTCTTCCTCACAGGAAGAACCCAAAGGGTCTGATTGCCACCCTTCACATCAGAGACCAAGAAATTGATATGTAGAGTCCCACAAGGATCGTCCCTAAGCTCCTCTCTTTTCAACATGTACATGACAACCATAATCAACATAATCCGATCACAAGACATCACTGTCATCTCCTACGATGATGACAATCAACTCATCCTCTACCTGACGGACAGAATCAGCTTCACCAACTGCAAGACCATGGTTGTGAATCAACTGCCTGCAGCTCATCTCTGACAAGACAGAAGTAGTAGTATTCAGCAACAAGATCACCCCATAAGACTCCACCTGTGGTCGTCGGAGCTAGGACCAATACCCACACCCATAGACCACTCAAGAAATCTGGGGATCATCCTGGACGACAAGCTCAACATGACTGCTCAAGTCAATGCAGCATGCACCTCCTGCTTCCACATCCTATGCAGGCTATGAAAAATCTTCACATGGTTGCCTCAGAACATCAGACGGACCATCACGCAGGCACTCCTTACCAGACGTCTGGATAACTGCAAAACTCTATACGCTGTAATCCCCAAACAATTCCTACACAAACTCCAGACCACACAGCACACTGCTGCAAGACTCATACTCGAACTTCCACGCCACACTCACGTCACACTGCAACTCAGGAAGCTTCACTGGTTCCCCATTCACAAGCACGGCCAATTGAAACTTCTCACGCATACATACAAAGCCCTACACAACAGAGGACCAGAATACCTGAACAGCAGCATACACTTTCACCAACCCACCAGATACATATGCTCTGCCTCACTTGCACACATTCCCCTCATCCGCAAGATCAAAACTTCAGGATTCTCATTCTCTTACATCACACCCAACACATGGAACGACCTCCTTTTACACATCAGAGCCTTCTCCTCACTTCTTGAGTTCCACAAGAAGTTGAAGACTTTGCTCTTTGTATAAGCAACGTGGGGACCACAAAACTGCACACATGCTCAAGTGCCTGGATACCCTCCCGGGTGATTAATGCACTATAAAAATAAATATAACATAACATGCCAATATTGTGTCTCAGTCACTGTTGCTGGCACAGCTTTCCATGCCAGTATTGTGCCTCACTGTGAATTGATGGTACTGCCATTATTCTGTTTCACTATGGCTAGCACAGCCGGCAGCCATTATAGTGTCTCACTCACTGTAGATGGCACTGCCTGCAGCCATTATTGTATTTACCCAATGTGCAGTACCGTGTCTCGCTCACCATTGATGGCACAGCTTCATTATCTCATTCACTGTAGATGGCACAGACGACCGTACCAGTACTGTGTCTCACTTAGTATTGATGCCAGGGCCTGCCAATCCAGCATCATTAGCTCACTATCGATGCCACAGTATGCGTCCCTCGTCGTGTATGTTCATCATTATACCAGTATTGGGTCACACCGATGACCCTGCCTGGCAGCACAGAAGTGTCGTGGTAGTCTTTATCTGTGCATAGCCTCCCAGTCCTCTAATGCACCCATTCTGCCACTGCATGGCACCCTTTCAGACGCTGGCCGGGGGCATCCAGCTCCAGACACCATTACTTTTTAACAACCCAGGTATAAAATCGCCCCGTCGAGCCGTGACTACAGCAATAACGGGCAGTGGGCGCCATTCGGAGAAAGCGAAACCAGAGCCGTCCCCTGTGTGCGACCCGAGGCCGGCCCGCCATTGTCAGCCATCGGCGTTACAAAGCTCAACAAAGAATCCCTGCGGTTCTATTAAGAAGCCGAAGCCGGCTTGTGCAAAGGGCTTGCTCGGACCACAGGAGAGAGAACATTGGCATTGTCAGCCGGCTAATGGTTGGGAGACAATATCTCTGATTTCGGATAATCAGATGTAGCTTTTCTTCTCCACTGAGAGGCCTGAAGGACGTGCGGAAATAAAGTTTCTTTTCAGTCGCCATTATCAGCACAATTTTCTAAAAGACACTTTGAGGGGAGTCAGCTTTTACATTACACTGATATTATCTTGTTCTCTGGGGGAGGAAGAGGAAAAAAGAATCTGCTAACAACTCGGCATCTTTTTTCAGCTAGCTGTAAAATTGCCAGGAGGGCACCTGACTGTCGAGCTCGTCTGCATCCTTGCCTAGGAGTGTAGTTGTTTTTACGGCAGCCCTTTCCTTAATACTTCTTTGAAGACGGACCCTTCACTTGAAGGAATCCTTTTTGTAAGTTCGTCACCTGTCCCAGATCGTGGGTGACAGTTGGAAGAGCTGTGCGGTCCCTGCCATCTTCCTCTGCCAGGGGTCTTTCGGGGCACACCCTCTGTGTGGTGCCCATCAGGGCACGCGGAGTTGGCACTGAAGCCTTCTGTGCATGCTTTGGAAATCAACACTTCACTGGTGTTCAAGAAAGCTTCTTATTTCCCAGTCTCTTAGTCGCTATTTCAATAGCAACAGTATTGTGGACGATATGTTACTGATGGACTGCAGTGGACATTTTATGTGTCTGTATGTCATACGCTGATATCAGCTTGTGGTAACTACCCCAGGTGAATGAGATGCTGCCCAAATATGATGGAAATACAGGAGGCGCATAAGAGGCTGTTGAATAAAATGTGCTAAGATGAGCATAGAGTTAATGTGATTAGCCAATAAGATGTTAATATCTTCTGGTGAATAAGACGCTCACCGAACTGGATGTGAACTCCAGCTGGTGTATATATTTTGCCCAACAAATATTATTTTAGCAATCAAATAGGATGCTGAAGGCAACGCGTGAATAAGATGCTGACGTGGTAAGAGGATGATAACTCCAGCTGGCAAGCATGACGATTGCCAAGCAAGATTCTAACATCTGGCAGTGACTCAGAAAGTAGGCTTTTAGCAAAGGACACCCCACACATTCATGGCACTAGGTGTATGTAAAAGTAAACGACCCAGAAAGGTTCTTTGCTAACAGTATTGATCATATTACTTATCGCTGCCTTGAAACACATTGATATGTCATGTATTATTTAAAGTCATCATGATCTATTGTCAAAACATTACAGAAGTGTGACCACCATCATGCTCCTACAACTTAACTTGTGCATTAATGTCTTTGACAAGGACCGATTATGACACTGATGTGTCAGTGCAGGGAACAGGGCTAAACAGCACAATGGAAACTAGGTTGTTAAAATGTTACGTTGATCAGAGGTTTAAGTGGTTATGCCTAATAAAGCATATGGTGAAGACAGTTAGTTCATATTATACACATACTCTGCAAAAGTGTGCTAAGCAGTTGCTGACATAATTCATCTACCCCTATATTAAGGTTGGCACTAGGTTCTTCTTCAGTACTAGTGCATTAAATGCAAGATTATTTTTGAACAATAAAAAAGAAACAATCATTGGCAAAGCCAAAAAGTCTTGCTTGCATTTTGAGTTCGACTTAAATATTTAATAAGCGTGCAGCAGCGAGAAAAAAACACACAACGAAAACAATAGCCCTCTATATACAATGCATTATGAGATAAAGATTTTAACGTGTGATTCTGCAGAGTACTTTTGAGATGTAAAAAAGTCCCTTAAACAATGTAAAGCAAGCACTTCATCTGAGGTGGCATGATACACCACATAGCTGGTGCCTGCAGGTGGGGCCCACCAGCACTTATTTTTGGGGGCCAGCACTTATTTTTCCTCATCAGAATGTCACCCAGAGCAAGCGATAGGAATAAAAAAAACACAGGAGAAAGAAAGGGGAAGAGAAAGATGAAAAATACAGTGAAAAAGAAAAGAAAGCAGGGATGAAAAAGAACATGAAAGGGTTAGATTAAGAGGAAGGGAGTGTCTGGTGGTGGGTGAAAGAGGTATGAGGTGGAATCATGATGATGCAGCCATAGCATTGGCCACCCCGATATTCAAAGCGTCGACAGTAGGGTTTTGTACACAATTTTGGGCACCTGTCCTTATTATTTCACAAATTAAGCACTGAAAATGGCTCAAAGCCTGAGTGAGAGAGTGATACTCCGCTGGGTGGAGCCAAGCATGCGCCATTAATATTTTAAAGAAAGGGTATCAATAGGTATTGCAGACAACTGTGCTGTCAAGCCACACTTACAAGCGATATGGGTGGTACTAAATTGACCATAGCCCCAATTATATGGTGGAAGTAAATGCCAATAATAAAAATAACTGTAATGGTATTAGTACGAACAGTGGAAACAGTGGAGTAAATGACAATACCTGGACCTATAAGAGGAAATAACCATTATATTGGACTCAAATTAATAATGAAAATAAGTTTGATTGTAGGGAAGGAAGGCTAGCATAACAAGATAATGGGCGGCAGGAGTCGCAGGTTAAATGTTTTGTAAAAGATGAGTGTACAGCCACTAAAGCCAATTATCAAAAATGTTCTGGAAAAATAATGATGATCACTCTAAATGTGTACCCTATATTTAATTCAAAACGGTGAAATGACAACTATCGCGTGCACCAATGAAAAATGGACACTTGCAAAAGTCCAGAAAAAAATACTAAACCTCTACCTACAGGGCACCTTGGAGCATCTGGGGCATTAGTACTTTTGTTCATGTCCATTCCTGGAATCATCTTGTTTATATTTGTTAAAAACTGTTTAAAAGTCAAGGGAAAGATGTTGAAAGATGCTAAGGCATATATTATATCCTATGACATCAAAATATTTTGTAGTATGGCAGTGTTCTATATAGAACACATATCAGCCTTTCAATGCTCAGAAGAAGGACTATTGTTAACATGTGAGTAGGTATTGCTGTGGCTCTGTGAATCCTTCATACTGATGCTTGGTGTACTCAAAAGTGTTATATTCAAGAAATATGTCAAACCCCTCTCAGAAATCAGTGCCTCCACCCAGATGCACTCTTTGATTGCACCTTTTATACTAGATCAGTCTTTCCTTTCCTTATTCTTACCTCCTGGCCTATTTTTCCCATGTAATTAAATTACATTGCCATCTGATCACCTAGCACACATTTGTGATACTAATACTGGAAAATTCAATTTGCTGACTGACTATGTGTCTTCTTGAGAGATAGGGTCCAAAGCTGACTGAGAGACTAGCACTTCATTCATAGAATTTGACCATGTTTACTAGGTTGTTGTGTGCAATAACTGGGTGCAACCCTACAGTCAATTTCTTGACAGGAAATTGAAAAAAGGAGGAGACCTAGCAGAGTATATATATATATATATACAACAAGCATATATATATATATATATATATATATATATATATATATATGTATATATATATATGTGCTTGTTGTGTGTGTAGAAGAGTCTTAGAACAAACTTTAAAATATAGATTTTGCTTTTATTTTTTAATCTGAAAACAGCTGACACTTGTTTCACCACAGCTAATCAGTCGGCAGGCTTTTTAAAGGATATAGAGTGGGAACATACAATTCAGTATATGCTCTTAGGGTAACAAATGCATTTTCTAACACCTTCACTTGGTGGGAATAGTGTTGGAAATAAATTTGACCTGAAGCCAATTTGGCATGAAGCAATAAGGTGAATTGTTCACTAAGTGGCACTGATTGTGGAGAAGGTATTGCATCATGATGTTCCCAAGAAGTGAAAACACGACTCATGGGCCAGATGTCACAAACTGAAAATATATCACCAGGAGAGGATGAGAACAGAGCTCTTTGACAAAGGTTGTCTGGCATCCTCCACTCAGCAAGCATTTTTCTCCGATTGTCCAATACCTGTTAGTCCATCCCCTTCCTTCCATGCTCAGGCTGAAATATGTATACTCCTCCATGCTGTACATAATATTAAAATGCCCGTTCGGTACATATCTCTTTATCACCCGGCCTCCTCATGATCACACTGGCCTCTACTCAGTTTTGATCAGATTTTCTCTTTCATACCACTAAGCCTCAAGCCTTCCTTCATTAAACCATCCCTCCAACACAACCCCCCTATAATTCCTGGCCCTACCACTTCCAGTACCTAGAATGTCCTACAGAACACCAATGTAAATTTGGACCTGAAAAGTCTGTATTCTACTGTAAGACAGGATCACACACGAGTCTTTCCTGTAGATTAATCCCTTTCACTTTCACAATCATTACTGGCAGTGCTTATTTTGTGAAAGAAAGAGAGTTGGCGTCTGAAACTCCACTCAGGAGTCCCTGGTTGGTGCAATTAAACCAGGGGTGGGCAGAAATTGCGGAGTTTCACTCTGTGGAATTCTGCAAAGTTACATAAAAACTCAGCAAGATTTCGTGGAGTTGAGCAAGCTGTGGAAATCAGTACATCGTGCTGATTTATAGCACCAGGAGCTTCTTCTGTTTTGACAAATCAGTGCAAACGACACCATGCGGCATCCCAGAGGGCTCTGCAGCTGAAGTTGGTTTTACTGCCACTTGAGTAGATTTTCTACACAAGTGGTAGCTTTCCCAATGGGAACGGTCATGTTGCGAAAGCTTGCCAGATGCCATACTAGAACCTGAAAATCACGCTAGGGGAGTCCAATTCTCGCTCCCACTTGCCAAGGTACCAATGGTGAGCTGCGCTCGAGGAAAAAGTCTACCACACTTGGTCAGTGGAATTTGGCCAGAACTCTGCATTACATGCGTAACGCGGAGTGGCCAAAACTCCACGAACTCCGCTGCAGAGCAGAATTTATCACCCGCCCCTAACTTAAACATCAGAGCACAGAATGCCAAGGCTGGAGATTTTAAAACCACCTCATGCTTCTTAAATCCACTTCCTTACATCCCCCCCCCCTTTATTCCACTCTTGCAGGTTTCTGCTTTCTCCTTTTGTGACGTTTTTGCTGTCTTTCTGATCTGTGTCATTTTCCTCTCTTGCACCCGCTAAATAAATGATGTGGAAAAATAAGTGGTGGCCACCAATATTGAATGCCTGTGGCCCCCACCTGTAACCACTGGTTAAACTTAAGCACTGATGATAAGCCACCTTGCATCCAGCCTTCTCTCTGTTCCTTGAACATCCTTCTAAATGGGCCCCTTCACGTTGAGTCTCATATCCCCAGAATATTTCCCATAAAGGCTCAATCTGTTTTGTTTTTTTAAATTGGTACCTGCGCTTCTTTCAGTCAAGTGCACTGTAAAATTTCCACATCCTATCTTTGGACTGCTAGACCTTTGTTACCTGTGTTGCTTCTTCATAGTCCGCTTCCCCAAAATTGTATCCAAGTCTGCCAATAAGTCATTCTTGTTGAGAGCACCAAAGTTCCCTCTGCCAATTATAAAGAATCACACAAACAAAGAGTGCACATGCTGTCCAGAATTGGGGTCCACCTCCTGCACCAGCCCCCAGAAGCTTGACCACTCAGAACAAAAAAGGGTGTCAGCCAAAGTGCTGTCCAAATCTCTGTGTCATGCTCTAAACAGGATGCCCCCTCTATATGAGGCAACACCAATCCTCTCAATAGACCCAGCACTCACCCATCATTTGCCGAAATTATGTTAATCGCCTTTGTTACCGCCTTATTTTTAATAACAAAAGTTGCTTTCTGTTTTCAAGCATGCGGCCAGCGAGCCTCACTGCCAAACACCAACATAAAGAAATCTAGGAATGGAATACTAAGCCACTTCCGTTTCCATTCTTTCAGACACCTGTTTACTCACCATCAGTCTTTCTACTATAAGCCAGAAACCCCAGACCCTAAAGCATTTGAAATTAGCCAGGTTTGGAGGTTGAATAGGGATTTGGGCTCATATACCGAACATGGCACAATTATGTACTGAGGTGAGGGACATTTCATTAAGATTCAATGGAGCTGATAGTGACATCAGTTATGATGTGTGGATGATCAAGAAGAAGAAGAAGGCGCTCTGGATATCATTTACAGGTTATACGCCCTGAGGAAGCTCATGGTGTGTGGGTGAAACACGCTGGCACTTGCCTGTATTTTATGAAGGAAATTGGAAGAATAATAAAAAATTGAACTTTTAACTACAATTTTCAAGACGTCTTGAGATTTAATTTTAGATCTATTGATTTCCCTTTGGGACTTTGCCTTTCTATTTTTGAATTACTTCAATTATTGGATGTTGGACAACTGACCCAGGGAGGTGGGCAACTTGCCAATTAATTAAGGGAAATCAACTGGATAGTGCGGTTTAATAGCCCGCAGTTGTCTCACCTTAGTACTAACTAGTAAATATCCCTGCGATGGTTCTGCAATGCTTATGAAGGGTAGCCTTGTAGCAGTCTCTTCCTCCAAGTGTTTATCAACCTCTTTCTTCCCCTCCTCTTTATCCTGCTGTCTTCCCTTGTCAGCTGCCAGTATCATCCAGTTCCTTACCTTCTCTGTAGCTCTCTTTCTTCTGCTCACCTCATCCTCTATCATCTGTGTTGCTGCTGTAATCTCATTAAGCACTCCTTGCTTGCTCATGTCACAGCGTTCCATTGTCCCTGTCTCCGTCGGTTCCTTTTTTCAGTAATGGGACCCATGATTCCCACATGCCCCTCTTAAAGTATGCAAAGCTCTAACCCAACATCTACAATCTGTATCCCTTGCTAATGTGCATGCTACATATCGAAGTCTGAAAATCGAGGGTACTAAATATTGACGACAAAATATTGAAAAACAATATTGACAAGTAAATACGTCTAGAATTTCTATAGCTAACTCAACATGTACCAAATATATGTACTAATACCCATGTGACACATATATCTTTAAGATACATGGATGTGGAGTTAGGAACAGTAAATCTATACTTCCTTATATACATTTACATTTCAACAATTGTCTCCCAATATATCGTCTTCGATATTCCTGTGTCGATACTATTCATGTTGGTATTCAGTAGTACAATCCTATTGTTGCCTTCCTACCATTTTCACCTCACTCAAAGTCCATGCCTCACTGCCCCACTCATCACACCAAAGACCCTGTGCTCACATGCTGTCCTGTGACTGTCCATCCTCGGGCTTCCAGACCCCTGAGCTCCTTGTTACCTGTGTGTCAACTCTCCACTGTTTCTCCCATTGACACCTTCTTCTTGTCCCTTTCCCTGGCCTCCGGCATGTGCTGCAGCTCACACCTCACACCTCATTTCAGCTCCCTTTGTGCCCATCCATCACTACATTCATCCTCACTCTCCCTTTGTCATGACCTCCTAGCTAGCAGTACTCTTCCTCTCACCACCTATTTAGGCTCATCCTAACTGCCTTCAACCTCACTCCATCCGCTGGACCCTGTGCTGTTGTTCTCCATTTGTTCCAAGCTCTTCCATCTAGGGGAACTTCCTCAGACTCTAAAAGCAGGTCTTTACTAGGGACCACAAAGCTAGATTGCTATCCATCTGTTGCTGTAACAGAGCCCTCTCAAGTGATCTATTATGTGTGAAGGGGACCATAGGGCTGTCATAGACCTGCACATGGACCTCAACTGATGTAGATTAGACTCATATCACGTTTTAGGGACTGGACAGATCTGCAGTTATGACATTCTCTGCTTGCTTTAGGACTACATATCTGACTTACTGGGAATGACCAGGGTATCCACATTTTCCAGTCAATAATTATGAAACTCCTCAGCTCTGACAATGGTTTCTATAAGAAGATGTCTTCACTAACTCACCTTCTTTGCCTGCCTTCCCCTAATGCTGCTGTGTTAGCCACCCAACATCCATTCAAAGGGATACCTACTCACAACCAGGCCACAGATTCTTCTGCCGAACACTGACCACTAACCCTGGACACGACTCAAGCAGCCCCAGGCTTGATGCCACATCAACCTATAGGAGAAGCAAGCAGATTTCACCAAGGGACTAATGCCTGCAGAGTGGGCCAAACAATCAAAACTCTCCTAGGCATCTGGCTGCCCACAGGTTAGCCACACATTTAGATGGAATCGATGACAGGTCCAAATTGCTGTCTTCGGGGTCTACAGCAAGCAGTTGTTCGGCAGGTACTTCCTTGCTTCAGACTACATTGTATCATTATGACTGTAAAAAAGAGAGCTTGTAATCAGATTCCAGATTCAAACATTGCCACAAGCATAAATAGACCATGCCTCGAGCCCTATAATAGATCAGGGGACTACTTGTAACTCATTGTCTAACCACAAGTTAGTGACTGATAAATCAGCACACTAGACTTCAGATTTCTCCCATTATTGCTGTCTTCCGGCCTCGTCTTTCTCATCAGATGGACTCAGTTATTTTCCTTTCAGGTACAAAGTCACTCCAAATAGGCTGTTGCGATGAATGGGCATATTTGCAGCCAGTCAAGAGGGAGGAGAATAGGCCAGGGCCCAAGTCACTGTTCACCTGTGCAAATGCTTAGAAGGGTTTTATTTGTGATACAATATAAACAGAATAATGTGTTTTTGACCGAGCATAAATATGGTACTTGGTTTTCCGTGGCAACCACCTAGCTCAGCTGTTTGGTTTGCTATGAGTGGTTTCAGGGAATACACCTTCTTAACGCTTGAATTAAAGGTGATGTGAGCCTTTATTGTCAAACCTTAGAACACGACATGGCTCACGAAGCACTCTGGAAGACAGCATTTCACCCATGAATAACCAGCATTACGTGCTCTATTTCCTTCCCTTGAAGTTGCTAGATGGATAGTAACACAGACTGGAATGGTTAATTTACTATTTTACCGCCAGTCCTAGAATATTTAAGGAAAGTGCAACTTTCCCCAAAATAATCCAGGAGGCTTATGTCCTAGTCTAACTCCAGTCCTAGAGTATTTTGGGAAACAACAACTTTTCCATCAATGTTCATTGTTGTGGTCTCTTCTACCGAGGACGGGGTGCTCAGCACACTACTCAGCAACTACTAAGCTGCTAAGGGTAAGGTATTGGTGTTGCACTGACAGTCAACTTAACATTGCCTGCCGTCCGATCTAAAGGAGGAATTACTGGACTGTCCTGATGTAGAAGGCTGGCCTGGTTTGTAGTGGGTACCAGAGGTACTTGCACCTTATACCAGGTCCAGTTATCCCGTATTAGTGAAATGTAGGCAGTGTCTAGCAGCTTAGGCTGTCTAGGGGTAGCTGTAGCAGAGCAGCCAAGGCTGAACTAGGAGACATGCAAAGCTCTTGCAATACCGCTGTAGTCACACAGTACTTACACGCAAGTAAGACAATACTCGGTGTTACCAAAAATAAAGGTACTTTATTTTAGTGACACAAAGCCAAAGATATCTTAAAGGCTATGCTCCCATTGGAGGTAAGTACTATACAAAAAATATACACCAGTAACGTCAATCAGGTAAGTAAAAGTCATAAAATAGTGCAAACAGTGAAAATCACATTAGGTTGCAATGGGCCAAGGGGCAACACAAACTATATACTAAAATAGTGGAATGTGAATGTCGGTTTCCCACATAGGCAAGGGTAGTATGTAGAGGGGCCCTGGGAGTGTAAGAAAACACCAAGGTAAGTAAAATACCCCACCCCAGAGCCCAGGAAAGCAGGAGTAAAGTACAGCAAGTTTCCTAAAGCACACTAGAACTCATGATAGAAGATAATGCAAGAACCAGAAGGGATTGTAAGACACCAATGATGGATTCCCGGACCTGAAGACCTGTGGAAGAAGGGGACCAAGTGCAAGAAGCACTGAAGAGTCCAGGGAGAACAGGAGCCCCTGCTAACCCAGATGAAGGTGCAAAAGAGGAACCACCAGTGAGAAGACAAAGTCAGTATTGCAACAAAGAAGGCAGGTATAAATTCCTGGTTGGCACAGAAGATGTTGCACGCCGAATGGAGGAATGCAGTTTGGTTTGTGTTGCATGATTCCACCAACAAGGCTTGGTAAATGCAAAAGACATGTTTCATGAAAAATGGCGCTGCCCGGGCCCAGAAAGGACCAGGTCAATTCTACCCAGGAGGGAAAGACAGAGGGTGGTCTCAGCAACTCAGAGAGCCCTCAGAAGACAAGACAGCACGCACAGGAGTCCCACAGCATGGGGACAGAAAAGTTGCAAATGCAGCCATTGCAGCACTACACAAAGGGATCCCATGTCGCCAGGGAACAACTCACTGAGCTGAGCTTCGCAGGACAGAGTGCTGGGGACCTGGGCTATGCTGTGTGTGAAGGATTTCTTGGAGAAGTGCACAGAAGCCTTAGGAGTTGCAAAAAGCTTGGTACTCAGGGGTACTCACTGGAAAGGGGAGGCAAGTTCTTACCTCTACCAAATTTGGACAGCTGGACCTTTGGACAGTCAGGGTCACTTTAGTCTACCACCTGTGTTCCAGGATCCACGCTCGTCATCGGGAGAGGGGACCCAGAGTACTGGTCATCACTGCAGAGAGGTACTGCTGAAGCAGGGAAGTGACTCTGTCACTCCACTGGAGATTCATTTGGTCCTTCTGGTGCAGGATGAAGACAGGGATCCTCAGAGTGTGCACAACCTAGAAACTGTTGCAGTTGCTGGCTGGAGCTGAAGTTGCAGGGTCACAGTAACCTTCTTGATACTTTGTTCCAGTTCCAGTGCTCCTGGAGCAGTCTGCGGTTGATCCAACGGTCAGAAGCTGAAGCAGAGTATGCAGAGGAGTCCTGGTGGAGTCTTGCAAACCGAATCTGAGGAAACACCAACAGGAGAAACCCTAAATAGCCCTCAGAGGGGGATTGGCCACCTAACCAGGTATGGACCTATCAGGAGGGGTCTCTGACGTTACATGCTGGCACTGGCCAATCAGATGCTCCCAGGGTATCCCAACACCTTGGAATCCAAGATGGCAAAACCCAGGGACACTCTGGAGGAGCTCTGGGCGCCACCCTGGGGTGGTGATGGACAGGGGAGTTGTCACTCCCCTTTCCTTTGTCCAGTTTCGTGCCAGAGCAGGGGCTGGGGGGCCCTGAGCCGGTGTAGACTGGATTATGCAAGGAGGGCACCGCCTGTGCCCTTCAAGGCACTTCCAGAGGCTCTGGGAGGGAACCACCCCTTTGCCTGTAACACCTATTTCCAAAGGGAGAGGGTGTAACACCCCTGTCCCAAAGGAAATGCATTGTTTTGCCTTCTTGGGATTGGGATGCCCAAGCACCAGGGGGCAGAAGCCTGTCTGTGAGGTGTCAGCAGCTGGGGCTGCAGTGAAAACCTCAGAAGACTGGTATGGCAGTACTGGGGGTCCATGGTGGAGCCCCCACGGTGCAAAGAATTGGCCCCCAAATACAAGAATCAGATTGGGGGTACAATTTCCAGTTCCTAGACACCTCACATGGCCATATTCAGATTTGTCACTGTGAAGCTACATATATGTATTGACCTGTATGTAGTGCACACTTATAATGGCGTCCCCGCACTCACGAAGTCTGGGAAAATGGGCCTGGATGACGTGAGGGCACCTCTGTTAGTGCAGGGGTGCCCTTACACACAGGTACTATGCACCTAGCCTTCAGGGTCTGAAGGTTAGACATATAGGTGACTTATAAGTTACCTAGTGCAGTGAAAATAGCTGTGAAATAGTGTGTGCACTATTTCACTCAGGCTGCAGCAGCAGTCCTGAAGGAGTGTTTGTATGAGCCCCTTATGGGTGGCAAAAGAAATGCTGCAGCCCATAAGGATCTCCGGGAACCCCAATGCCCTGGGTACCTAGATACCAGATACTAGGGACTTATAAGGGGGTTCCAGTATGCCAATCTAAATTGGAATATGGAGTCACTAAACTATAGTGACACATTTGGTAAACAGAGGGAGCATAAGCACTGGAGTTCTGGTTAGCAGAACTTCAGTGACACAATCAATCATACTGACAACACACATAGGCCACAAACTATGAGCACTGGGGTCCTGGCTAGCAGGATCCCAGTGATACAGTAAAACCACACTAATAAATAGGACGCAAACTATGAGCACTGGGGTCCTAGCTAGCAGGATCCCAGTGAGACAGTAAAAGCACACTCACAAACACTGACAAACAGGCCAAAAATGGGGGTAACCATGCTAGAAAGAGGCTACTTTCTCACACCTGGGTGCCAAGCCATCCTGCCAGTGGGAAAGGGAAGGAGGTGCCAATCCTTCAGGAAAAACTGATTGTTGAAGGGACTGCCATATTGATCCTGGCCTAGGGTCCATCCAGCAGACACTTGCTAATCAATGATGCCATGTGTGCTATGATGCCATGTGTTCTAATCAATGATGCCGAAGAAATCATAGTACTGACAGAAGTGCATTCTTTGTCACTGATTCCCACCATAGCCACCAAGGCATGTGGAGCTGTGTGCCTGAGTGGTAGGTCCAACAAAAGCCAGGATAAATGCCTGCTGGTGGCCCATGTGCCCCACGAGTGGACAGTGGGACGTGGCACTGCCTAAATGTGCCATTGGGTCAGGACAAGTCCTGAAGATCCAGAAACCAGAGAGGTGCCCCTGGAGTGCCTTGTTAAGAATCAAGGTCATCGCCTCCAGGCACTGTGTGTTGAAGATAGCCCTGGCACCCGCCACACTAAAGAATCATCACATGCAGGCGTGTGGCCATTGCTCTCAGGAGCATGTGCCAAGTATTCACTGGAGTGTTGTTGAATTGAGCCATGATCTACAGTCAGCCGCCTGGAAGTGGACCACCGACAGAAGCCTCTGCTTCTGACATGACTCTCCAAGTGGCAGACTGCATGGCTGGTTGCTGCACAGCTCTCTGGAAGACTGCTGTGTGCTGCACCCTGCTACCGGTGAGACCTGCTGCCGCAGCCTGGCTGAACACAGTCTAGCTCAGCTCCTATGAACTGGGTGAAAGACTGAGCGGGACTAGGCCTGAGAGACTGATTGCTAAAACCAAACAGAGGTTGGGGAGGTGGGAATCATGAGCTGGGCCTACATATCTTACCTCGAACTCAGAAACTGCGGGGGTGGGCCTGGGCCAACAGAAGGGGGCCCACAAAAGGATAAGTGGAGGGGTAAATAGATTAGTCAGCAAAGGCACCTGGAATCACAAAGATTCACACCTGTGAATCGGTTATTTGTGCATTATCGAATGTGTAGTGAACTTTATGTTTCCTGTTTGACTAAAGTAGCTGTCATTTCTCCAAAGCGAAGTACTGGGCTGGACATTGATGTTATTACACAAAGGGAAGTGAGGGAATGGCAATGATTACTGAGCCCGAGTACCATCATATTTACCTCCCTGAGAATCTTGCAACTGCTCGCCATTGCTAGCGCTGAAAGTCAAGTGCCGATGGGTTGTACATGGCCCAATTTGCAGAGCCTTAGTTAGACAGAGACCGTGACTGGAATTGAAAAGGCCTCAACTACCATGGCTGTGGCTCTGTAACTTCTGTCTTCCTTGTGGCCACCTGAATGGGGCCCGAGTGAAGAGATGAGATTTGATCTCATTGTTGCTTATATAGCAGAAAGGCAAGAAAGCAGATTTTTTTTTAACCAAATTGGCTTCTTTGGGCACCAGCACAGCAAGAAGAAAAAATACAATGACCCCCAGGAGATTCTATTGGAATGGGATTGCAGTCACATCGCCATCTTTACGATCAAAAAACACCAAACTCACCAACGTCGTGGCTTGCCCGTAGAAATAGAAATGTATGCCTTAGGTAAATAAGCCTAGTACGGTAAATCACTTCCTGTCTCACGCCACATCGGCTGTGAAGCAGTAGAGTGGCACAATTCACTTTAACCCCCAGCTCTCCTCAGATGCACCATACAGTGCGGGTCAAAATGAGAATTCTCCTCATTCATGCACTACTTGGGTCAGCTGATAGTACACACAGAGCTGTCAAGTGATTCTGTGTCTTGTGTGACACCTTGAACCAGTCTTGGTTTTCAGCCAACTGCATACTGAATGAGATTTTTAAGTCCTTATGCATGATGTGAAAAATGAAACTACAAGTCCTAAAATGCAAAGAGTTATTGGCTAAAATGTCAGTGCTGGCTGCCAGTGTCACACATGGCCTGTATGCATAAATATGCAAAGAAAAAGAGAAGAATACATCAGCTTGGGCTGAACATGGGTTTTAGCAGAGACAAAAATACCAGGTACTTTTCCAATGCCAGTCTGTGTTCCACTGACAGCCCCAATTTGAACGTAGGTTGGCAGCAGCAAAACTATTTCTAGTTCTGGGCTTCCACATAGTAAATAACTTGTTAAAAAAAAGGATACACAGGTGTGTAAAAGTTTTCTTACAAGTTTGCCACCTGAACTGCTGAATGTCAGATATCAAGACTTCCTCATCTCGATTCCATCCTATGACTTTCTGCCACCACCCAACGCTTCCTGTCTTTTTAGCTCACTTTTGCAGGTTCCGTTCCACCCAACCTCGCCTCACCACCACACCACCACCTTTCACCCTTTGCCATTGTTTTCCTGTGTTTCTCTTAACCACTTCCTCCTTGTTTCTCCCGTTCCTGCTTTCCTCTCCCTGGCTCCGGGTCAAAGAATAAAATAAATTGCGAGCCCCTAAAAGTGAGCACTGATGTTCACTTGCTGCAATAACCCGCACGAAGTAGGCGCGACTGTCATGTGCTAGCCTAATGCATTCTGGATGCTGTAGTGTAGCGGTGCTTCTGTTGAACTAATTAGGCGAACTCACCTGAAAGTAATGATTTGTAGGCTAAAAGCCCAGCGCTAGTGATGACACTGGGCAAGGTAGCAGCCTTAGACAGGAGGGAATCGTTGTCACGCCTCTTATAGATTTGATAGGTGAGGGGTTCACAGGAGGATTTACCCCTGTTGGTTTGGTTCCTGAGTCGGAGCGCCTTGCTGCAGATCTCAAAACTGCACAGTGCATTCATTCAGAAGGTGAGATGTGTGTGGAGGGGGCGGTGCTAGGGTGGTATGATTGAGGTGAGCCGAGCGGAGGGGAGCAAAGGCTGTGGAGAAGGGGGTCAGGGAGAGGTGTGGTAAGGATGGCGAAGCTCCGAATGACGAATGAGGAGGGAGCAGGGATCAGTGTTCAGACCCATGATAAAAAATTGCTGGCATAGCTTTAGTTGACTTCCTATAATTAATGGTGCGTCTGTGTAATAGGATTTTCCAGCCCTGGTAACGCCTTTTTCAGAAGATATTACCCACAGTGGAAGAGCAGTGGTTTGATTTATGGGAGTCCTTTCTATGGAAAGACTCTCCTGGGGTTGCCTGGCCAACAGCATTTATCAGAGGAAAGAAATAGCCGTGACATGAAAGCAGGCTGTAAACCTACAGCAAAACAGCACCGTTGCCGGATAAAGGCCTGCCTGGGAGAGACCACTGCTGGAGCGAGGGGTGAGTAGCACATACCACTGTAGGCGAGAGGGAAGCATTGGAGAATAAAATAACCCTGAAGGGAGACGGTAGCATAGGAGGTTCCTGTGCTGTAAATGAATGGAGTACTGGAGCTATCAGGAGAGACGACAGAGGAATAATCAGTGGAGAAAGCTGGATTAGCAAGCAGTTTAGGACAAGACGCGAAAGAAGAGAAAATTGAAACGCCGGGTCAGGAGAGCGAGTACAAAGCAGGGTGATCGGGCGTCTCGGATTTGCCGGGACAGTCTCGGTTGTTCACCAGCTGTCTCGGCAGATTTCGGGAAAATTAGCTCATGTCCCGTTTTTTAAATAGGGAGTACTGAAGGTGTGGTGTGCCGTTTTATGTTTATGTGACAGGGATATAGTTAACAGCTATTTAAGGAATTTAATGAAGAGACATGATACTGGCTTTAAAAGTTGCATTTTGTTCATGCTCTTGGTGCCGCTTCTATAATTCTAGGACGATAAACGCTGTCATTCTGTGCGCTCGTTTGAAGTAAAATTGTGGTCCTTCTAATTTTATGAAATGTTCCAGTTTTGGGCTTTAAAATTCTAGTCACCTTAGTTCAAAGTGATTTTTAAAATACTACTTAGGCAAGCGAAAGCATTTGGGATGCCACTGCCGAGGGGAGGCGAGGGCGCATGACGCCTCTGCAAGGCAGAGAGAAGACTGATTCCGATCACTGCAGGAGTGAGGCACATGAATGAGTCTCTGCAGGAGAGAGGGGAGTATGGTAGGTATTACTTCAAGAGAATTGGAGACATTCGAGATATCAATTTCACACGTGCAGTTGCTACGTGGTTACGAATACCTTAAAATGCTGGTGCCCAAGACTAGAATGTACCCCAGTGCTTAATTTGTGAAAGAAAGAGTGCTGGTGCCTGAAGCTCTGCTCAAAAGCAGGCCGCCAGCGCAATTAAATGTCAACGCTCCGAATACCGAGGCGGGTAGTTTTTAATCCACTACTAGGCAGTCCCTGCCCCTCCTTCTCGCAGACTCCTGCTTTCTGTTGGTAGTGGGCTTGCCATCTTTTTCTTCCTTTTTTTCGATCTGTTTGTTTTACCTTATTTTACAGTCGGAAAATATCTAAGGAGAAATTAAGTGCCCGTCTCCTCCAAAAAAAGGACAGGACACCAAAAATAAGAACTGGTGCCCCCTCACTGGCAACCACAGGCTCATATTAGGCACTAATGTACCCTGAACTGAAGCAGCAGGTCCAGTCTCAAATTTCTTCTGGCATCAATGATCGCAGTCTGACCTGGGAAGCCTATTTGTAGCAAGATGGTATTCTGGAGATTTAGGGAAAAGGTACTGTGATGTCTTGACCACAAGCACTTAGGGACATATTTACAAGCCCCTAGCACCGCCTTAGTGTCATTTTTTTCACGCTAAGGCGGCGTTAACCAGTCCCCCACCCTGCGCCATATTTACAAAGTTCTGCAATGCAAGTATTGCACAACTTTGTAACCATTGCACCACATTATACCTGAGCCAGGTATAATGTATGCAAGGGGGGGATGTTTACCCACAGGTAAGCCCAATAAAACGGTGCAGTGAACTTTACACTATATCGCTGCACCATTCCAGCGTAATGTTTTGACGCTTGCTCAGGGCAGGTGTTAAAGTGACTCTAGTGAATTAGCCTATGGGCCTTCCTGTGCTTTGCTGGACTAGCGGCAACATTTTTGAAACTAGTCCAGCAAAGTTCCGCAATAGCATAAAAAATTCTGACGCTATTGTCCTAACATGCGCCATGGAGTCATTACGGGGCGCAGGATGACACAAGGAAACTGACGCATCGGAGCCAATTGGCCAGGTCCCTGTAAATATGCCCCTTTATGTAGCTGGGGGCTGATAGGGTGTGTTACAGATTTTTATATATCTGTGCCTCCCATGCTCTATAAGGAGAGACATCCCTTTTGTAACTGCACTATTGTTATTTATTTGATATCCTGTTATTTTAAGTCTGGGTGCTAAGCCTTCACAGGGATTGACCCGTATCTCCAGATCTGCTACCTAAAATGTGAATTGGAGGTCAGGACACCAGTTTCATATTAGGCAGTAGGGCAACCTTACCTGATTCTTCAACAGGCCATAAAGGATTATTTAGCAGCTGCTCGCATTAAAAGTTTACAGTCTCTCAAGCCTTTGACTTGTATTAGCCCTTTTAATAGTTTCCCATCTGTCAAATAGATAGTGTGTTTTAGAATGCCCATCTTTAAAAAGTACCCTCCGGAATGTATAATATTTGTAGCATCTGTAATTAAGTCCAACTGCTTTAACTTAATGTATGATGTAATCTGCACTAGGTTGCAGCAAACCAAAATGCTTTTTTCAAGACATGTCTTGCAGAATGTTTTAATTAGATTAAAAAGGAGCCAAGTGCTAATCAATGCAGAAATATCAAATCTTTTCATAGTAATATAAAAAATGCGGTCTTCAACACAGGTTCTGGCATACTATTAACAGTAGGTGGAACATGTTTGCAACTGCTGTTAATCAATTGAAAATGTCCTGAAACAAATTAAGACCTGCTTTGAGGAAGCCTGTAACTATAGCCTAGAGTGAAAAACCTCAGCCTTAAAATCACTTTGTTAGACCTGTCTTTTTTAAGGTGGCCTTGCCCTAAACCTTTTTTGATTTACGCCTCTATTTTTTGCTGATCTCATCTTTTTGTCCTTAGGACTATGTACAGTTTATCAATGATTACCAGTGCTATAGTGCGTTGGCTCACTCGTTAAAAATTTGTATCATTGGCTTACACCCATTTGGCACATATCATTTACTTAAAAGTCCTTAGTAAAGTGGTACTACATGTACCCAGGGCCTGTAAATTATAGACTAATAATGGGCATGCAGCACTAGTTGTGTCATCCACCTATTTAGTCTGGAAAACATGTTGAACGTTTTGGATATTATACTTTTAGATTAGAAAATCAATACTTCATATGTTTAAATGACAAATGCAACAATAAAAAAAGAATGTCACAGCTCAAAAATTGAGTGATTGTAAAATTCTTATGTGAGCACTGCTTAAGAAACCTCCGCGACCCACCGAGGATGGTGCAGTATCCATTATTAGTAGACAAGGTTTTCGTTGAGGACTTACAGCCTTATTTCCTTTCAGTATTGCAGTATAGCTCTTTGATTATTGCTAGTGGTACCAATGGAGCATGGAAACACATAAAGGTCTTGCAGGGATCTCAGTAAGCGCACACACAAACTCGCATGTACGGAGATGAGGATAAGCACACAAGGGGATAAGGTGGACACAGGTCAGTGCAAGACAAACTATCATCTACATTAAGTGAAAAAAGCTGAAGAAAGTCTCAGCATGACTTAGCCGGTATCCTTCATGCTGTCACACAGTATAACCTGAACACCTTACCTATTCTCTTTTTTTTTTATTTTATTTTTTGTAAACTTTTTTTAAACTTTTTATTGAACATACTCATCGTACAGCATGAACAAATAATAGAAGCTGACTTCTCAAGTATTATTGAGTTATGCAGGATGCATGTAGCAGCAGTTCATATATGGGAACCCATACAGTAGGAGGGCGCCTTTACAACCCGTAGGGTGAGTCAATGAAGCCCTGTGTGACCATGCTGGTTGTTCGGACTCCCTCCCTCTACAAGTCCCATCAATGCTCTCTGAAGGTACTCCATGCTCCCCATAATTTCTCCCATTTCTTATGACAACTTCTGCTTTAATACACCACCTTCTCTGCTCTTTAACACCAGTAAAGGCCCGATTCCCACTATGCAAGTGAGGGGGTAGTTGCCTCTCCCCACATCCTTGCGATGTTTTGTTTTGCAACCAACCCCAGCGCCAACCAGTATTTCTGATTCTTAGTCCAGGAGCCTTCTTCTGTAATCATTAGTCGGAGCCATTATCGCTCATAGGCACCTCTACTGATAAGTCAAAACAGTCATGTCTCGAGCGCTATCTCCAGTAGTCTTGACTAAGCGGGCAGTTCCAGAGGATATGGAAGAAGGTACCCTCTTGTCCACACCCCCTAAGACAAAGCAGGGAGCCTGCTCTACTGTTTTGTGTAAGAGGGTTCTTGAGTGCTAGGATTTGTGTAGGATTTTGAGCTGCACCAGCCGGAATTAAACCCTAATTCCTATCTCTCGGGTGCTGTGTATTGCTTCAGCCCAGTCATCATCCTCTGTCACCCAGGTCCAATGACCAGGAGGCTCTCAGCGGCCTCAGTGGATCGGGGAGTTGACTAACTTTTGGTATATTACTGAGGTGCCTTTCCCCCTCCCCCGTGGGTTCTATTAACAATTAATCTTCCATGGGTGTTGAGTCTGATAGTTGTGTCCCTCTTGGGATGTGTCTGCAGAGGGTGTCAAAGTTGGAGGTAGCTGTAGTGTTCAGTGATTGCTAGGTCATATTCCTGTTAAAGGGTCTCAAATTGACCTAGCTCCTGGCCACACATCACCCAAATGCTCAATGCCTATAAGATCCCTCCTCGAGAATCCTGGAAGGTTTCCCACCACACATGGGTGCCATAGAGTTAAGTTTGCCCTTCCACCCGAGGTAGGCCGTGGTTTCTCTCCATGCCTGTCAGTGGCGTAGCGTGGGTTGTCAGCACCTGGGGCAAGGCAAGTAATTTGCGCCCCCTAACCCGTGGATTTTAGCACTCGCGAGCGCGCCCCCCCCCCAGATGTTGCGGCCGGACCCCCCTGCACCCCCCACGCTACGCCACTGATGCCTGTACTACTGACTGCATGTGTTGCTGGAGGTTGTTCCCCTTTTCTGCAGTATAGGATCAACCTGTGCCCTCTGTGTCCGATGGCCTCTGTCTGAGCAATATGCTGGCTCTTGTCGTTCTGAGAATGCCTCCGTTTATCACCAGCAGCTGTGCTGCTCAATAGTACTGTCTAATATTAGGGATTGCCAGGCCCTCGTCTTATAACCCTGCTGAAACTCTGCTAATGCAATGCGCGGCGGCCTGCCACCCCGGAGCAGAAACCTAACCTCAGCCTCCATACTCCGGAATAAATTCTGGGGGGACTCTGAAAGTTGTGTTCTGTAGCACATACAGGAAGTGTGGGAGGGCTATCATCTTGTATAATGCAGCATTGCCCATTATGGAGAGGGGAAGGGTCCACTGGTGCGCCACATCGCGTCACAGGTGATCCAGCTGTGGCAAAGCATTTCCAAAGAGAAACTCTTGCGGATCCCGGGTGATATAGATCCGCAGGTATGTAAATCCCCCCCGTCTCTATCAGTGCTGCGCAGTCTGAGGGGAGTCATGGCATCCCTCCCACCAGGGAAAGGCTACCAACTTGGTCCATTTAAACTATAGCCTGAGTGGCTACCAAAAGTACTGAAAGATCTGCATCAGCCGGGCCATGGAGTGGGGGGCTGGGTTACATATAGTAATGTCATTGGTGATTTAAAGAGATACGCTCTTCCCAATCACTGTCTGATCTTAAGCCCCATACCAATGGGTCTTGCCGAATCCATGCCGTTAACGGCTCAGGCTCCAGATCAAAGATCATAGCAGAGAGGGGGCATCCCTGTCTTGTACTGTATCTATTCTCAACCTGCGAATTGGATATGGCCTCGGGGTCAGCTTTAGGGCGGTGCAGCCTCAAATCTACCCTCAAATCTAACAGTTGCCAGAGGCCTTGCCCCTCCTCAGTGAAAATTCTCTTTTGATTCAGTCTTACAGCATTACTGAACCTATTTACTCATAAGCTATGGCATTCGAATACGTAACAAAAATATTATCTGTCAGAAATATAATGTCCTAAATATAGTTAACAAAATTACTGCCCCGTTGGCGTTCATAATAGAAAATCAACACCCATCAGCATGGTATTTTGTAAACAAATGTTAGTTTGCTAACAATTAATATATTCACGAGCAGCCCCCCTGTTTAGAAGTTTCTGGTTTGAGGCACGATCAGCTTGCCAAAGATTCACTGCGCCTATCAAGTCCTCTCTAGGCGCGGTTACGTACCAGTTTAACGTTCAATCTGCTACGCCGGTCACAGCGAGCTGCATGCTGGCTCCCGTTGCACGACCACCCTGCACGTGTTTTACCTCAAATCTGACACACACAGACAAGCAATATCCAATCTCCTGAACACATAACAAAAACATACTGCTACCCACTACTTCCCTCAGTTATATTCAAGTTCTTCCTAGAACTAGCAATCAACCGTGGCAACCACACGTAACCCACCATCACCATTACTAATATGAGGATGTTTTATACGTGGCTGCGTAAGAATAGGCGATATCACGGCAGAAGGGAGGGAGGGAAGCTAAAGACAATGCTTTTCTAGAGAAGGGAGTGATGATACAACTGCAGAGCAGAGGGGACAGTGGCAGACAGAGTCACAATAGAAACTGGTTCATAGAGATATCACTGCAGGACAGAAGAAATCATGCATGGGCAGGAGAGAGGCGCAGCCGTGTGCATCTTTACGGAAGATGAGAGCGGTTCACACAGTGTCAGCTTGTTGGCTACGTGGTGAGGAATCTTGTGTGATGTACGAATGCCAGTAAGGCCGACTCAGACTTTAATCTTTATAACCTTCAAAAATTGAGAATCATTAATTTTGGTAACAGTAACACTTACTATTGACACCGCTTAGGAACCGCAAGAATTGGGTTAGCAGCACCGTTATTGAATAAATGTGGTGTTTAGGTGTGGAATAAAGCAGATCCTATCATATCAAGGTAAAGTTTTATCATAACAGTCAGCTAGTAGACTGGCAGTGGGAACGTGACTGGTCAACATAACCGACCAAAAAACACAAAATTTTCTGAACTAAACCACTACTCACGGGTTCCAGGAATGAGATGATCGTCTGAGATTCTTTATCAACCCTCTGAACCACCTCAGTGAAGTGCTTCCTGCATTCCAAAATGAGACCTGTCTGCGTTCTCAGGTTTCAGATCTGAAAAATTAAGCTATATTGCATAGTTTGCCCTCCCTCTTTTAAATCGCAACTTCACTGGGTCTATTTTTGGCCAAAAAACCTTACGCACCACGACTTAATCATAGGGACTACAATGTTTATATGTAATTCATAACTTGCTGTTTGAAGTTTGCACCTTATAACCTTATGAATAAAATGATTTGTCATCGACTTGCTCGGCTCTTCGTTCTTCAGACCTACTTTTACTTCTGATTTGGCTAATATGAATGAATGTGGCTATGCCACAGCTGGTCTCAACCTGTGGAATGACCTCTCGAATTACATTTGGCTAGAGCCTTCCTAGGAGTAGTTCGAGGTGACTCTAAAAATTGATCTTTTCTAATTTTTAAAACGTTGTCTTCGTTTCCAGGCTTCAGGAAATTTTGCAGGGCAGTCTCCAAAGATGCTGCCATATAGTACAGTATGAAAGTGTAGTATTCACTTGCTTACTCTGAAGATGGCGTCCAATGGAACACTGATATGGTCTGTAGAGAATCGGAAGATGGGGAAAGAAGTGTAGGCAGCCCAAAAACACGGGGGATTTTTTATTGAGGTTTTGCACAAACATTCGCATTGAGCACATTGATATATTGATGTAAAGCATTGCACCATTTTACTTACCATTTTGAAACTCACAAGCAGAGTTGAAAAATGTACGCCTGTTCAACCCTTACTAAGTTACCTTCACAGTTTGAGTGTCCAAATTTTAATAAGAACTTCAAACAAGCATTTGCAATGTAACAGGTCTCGCATTTCTCAGAGTTAGAGCTACTAGCAGTTGTAAACTTCAAACCGGACTTTCCTTGCCACATTAAATGGAGAAAAAAAGCGCGATCACGCTACTACAGTTCACTCCTAGTGAAACCTATTGGCAAAGTGCAATTATCTACGTAACCAGCAAAAGTGCAATTAACTATGTAACAGGGTCGAGCTCATGGAAAGCGCTCGACTTCTGCCAAGCGAGATCATGCTACGAAAAAAGATAAAAAGTAGTCCACAAACCGGACAGAAAACAGCGAGCCTCGCATGTTTTCAATACTTGGTCGCTGCACTCGAGGAGGGCTAACCACCGGAAAAGGCGTGACGCATGCATGCCTTCCACTAATGAAAGCAAGCAGATTTTAACAGACAAGCCCACGAACCAATGAAAGACACTGATGTGACATGGACGGGTCTCCGAGCCCTTTTCTAACTACTAAAGCGTCTCGCAAGCGAAACGCATGTGCAAGAGCATGCGATGCAGGCTCGACCCTAAAAACGACCGGTGACGGCGATTCCCATAGGGGAAAGCAATAGCGGCTCATAATTATTGACAATAGTGGGGCGGTCACACGAGCTCACCCATACGCTGACAAGCGCATACATACTCACACCCACCATTCACAAATCACATGCACGCACACACCCATACACAGGTATGCAAATGCACATATATTTATACATATACGCACACACAAACATAAAAAAAAAGTACTTGCTACACCACAACGATGATGGCAGGTCCAGATGGTTGGTGAGAGGTGAAGCAGAAGGCATTGGAAGGACCGGATGCTTCGATAGTGAAGGGTAAACTAGAAGAGCTGACCAGCTAGTGAGAAGGACCTTCTCTGACTTGTCACAAAGTGGGATGGGGTCAGTGAAAGTTGCTGACCCCACCCCACTCTGTGACGAGGCATCAGTGATCGACAGTGAGCCCTGGGCACTTCCCAACTTAAACTTGAAGTACCCAGGTCTTAGTCTATCAGTGACACCTGACCCTTCATGATGAGAGGAAGGATTTCAAGAGACTTTGCAGGACTGATAAGGTCACACCCTCAGGACAGTGACATTTTCAACCTTCCAAAGCTTAGCTCAGGCTGCCAGGTGCCTGAAATTTTAGTGCATGTGAAGCACCTAACTGCCTGACTCTAACATGGTGAGTGTCTATCAGGTTGACCTTTGCTCAGACTCGCAGACACTCATATTGCTATGCAAAATCGAGGGAGGCAGAGCTCCTCTGGAGGAGAGTGTGGCAAGTATTATAGGGTGATGGGAAATGAGGTCCTGTGTGACAAATAGGCTGAGAGAAGTGTATACCACAAATGAGGGAGAAATTAGGAGTAAAAAAAATGGGAATAGTGATGATAAAGCAAATGCTCAAGTATTCGAGAAAAATAAATAAGGTGAAGGTGTAAAGGCAGATACATATTATTTTCTTTTAAAAAGGGAAGCAATATCAAGCAGTAATCCAGAAGGAAACATAATGTTGCAGAGGACATCTAATTAAGGGAGGAGCAGGAATTAAGCTGTAAGCATGAGCAAAAAGATGGTCAGTGGGTGCAACCACAGGTTTGGCTCTTTTTACAAAAGGACAGAAATTGCCAACTCAACTTCGGGATAAGAAAATAAAAGTGGGACTATGTGTGCCAATTGCTACTGTGATTCTATGGCAAAGTGTGGAAAAGAGGTACAAGGCTACTGAAATATTAACAGGGATAAAGTAAGAGAAAATGCAGCATTGTATAGGTGAATGGGTGCTGTGTATGTACTAAGTGGTGAAATGACAGATGTTTAATTCAGGGTCTTATATTTTCAGAATTGATTAATTTTCAATTCTAATTCTTTACAAAAGCATTGTTTTTACTCATTTATTTTATACTGCAAACAAGCATTGTGTGAGATGTCTGGATGCATTAACAAAAACTCACAGAGAGGCACCGGAAAACTAGTCAGATGGCACTCTGTGAAACACAGGATTCTGGTTCAAAGGTTTTATGCTGAACCCATAATTATATAGCCCAATATTTGCATGGAGGGAAGGGAGAGAGAGCAGACGAAGAGGGTTTGATATGAACAATTTTAGACTACACATTGAGGGGCAGAGGAATATTGTAAGTAGCACACAACCCCATCCTCGCTATGAAGTTGCACCCTAGAAGCATGAAAAGGGCGAACCCTAAAACTGTAGATTAAAAACATGTAAATAACGAAAAAAAGGCAACCAGCTTTTTCAATCTATACCCCAAGTATCTGGCACAACATCCTTGTCTCCAGGAGGACTGCCCCAACACTTTCCCGAGTTGGGAAATATTTCAAGACTTCTCTCGTTAGAGAACACTACGTTACAATGGATTAACCATCCACAAACCAGTTACCTCTACTATCGGATCACTGACATAATATTGATGCATACATTATCGGAACACAAAAATATAGACTTCCTATAGTTCACTAGTAAAATCACAAATATCGAGATCACAAATATCGTTGTTAAAAATATTGATTTTTACTTATATCTAAAACACATATTTCAGAAACAAAAATATTGTCACCTTTAAGTTAACCTGTAATGTATCAATTTTTTTTATTCACACTATTGACTACAATAATATTGCCACAATAATTAAACCATCAATAAATATAAAAAAAGTATGAAAAACAATTATTTGCAATAAACCTAACACATTTTATACACATTTAAATTGTATATAACAATACAACTCAACAAAATATTACCACTAACTACAAATATTTTACTGACCTAAATACTATTTTTCTAAAGTATAGAAACATTTATATTAAAAACGATCGAACTATACATCATACATTATAAATAAAACCTAAATTAGTGTTTACCATAGGACATAACTGATTAAAAAAAAAAGGTTCAAATTTAAACAAACAATAAAATCAAAGTATAAGCAACTTTAACTAATACAATCAGATAAAAAAATTAACAATATAAAAGGAACACTAATGCAAACTGAATACTTCAAAAACAACAAATGCTGCAAGACAAGGAAACTCTGCAGGAGGCTCTGACCAGACCATTAAAGAAGAAATGAATACATCTCAATAGCTACCTAACCAAGTAAGTAAAACCTCTATTTCAAACTAAAATGTACTTGTTAATAAACTTAAACATGTAATATTGCAAATAATTAATAAAATACTTCACTGTCTCTCTTGTCATTAACTTCATTAAAGAAAAAACTACAACTTGGAAAAGTGATGACCTGCCAGACAAAGCAACTATCACAAACCAGCAAATGGATATAACAAAGTAAGTATACAAAAATTAATAAAAAATATAAACTCACCCAAATAGCGAGTAAAATAAACGTAATAACCTCTACAAACTACCAACAAATTAACATTAAAAATGAAACTGATGTTTTATTTTTCATCCAACAAAAAACATAATACCTGCTCCACATTAGAATGCTCCAATGGAAAAGGTGCAAAAGAATGTGAAATCACTAAACAGAACATACATGTAAGTATACAAAATAGAAATAGTTGCATAATTTTACATGAGTAGCAACTGTACAAAGTTTAAAACATTGTATGCATTTATACTATCTCACTTCTGTGAGACACAGTGGGAGAGGCATCAAAATACCTAACATCGCAGAAAGGAAAGCAGACACAAAATTGCATGGGCTACACCTACAGCCAAGAGTGCATCAACTGAAAATATCAATTGGAAATGTACCAAATACTATTCTTATGTGTGCTGTGGGAGGGCAACTTGAAAAGATGATGTTGTAATTCATGTAAGAGAGCAAACCACCCCCAAATGTGAAGAAATGGAAGTAATGACGGTATTGCAGCACATGAGAGGCAAATACTAGCTCATAGGAACCCACAATCAAAATCCTTAAAGATATAGGGTTAGATTATGAGTTCGGCAGACAGGATGACCCGTCTGCTAAACTTCTGATGGGGAGGTTACTGCCATTCTGGCTAACTCCCCTCCAGGCCCATTATGACTTTCCCACTGGGTCTATGGGTGAAAACGAAGGTTTCTGCCCATCAGCCCAATGGGAAAGTGGCAGCAGCATTGTCGCTGTCTCATAAAAGAGCCAGCAGCAATGCTGCCACCCGCAGGGTGCACCAGCACCCTTGCAGTGCTCACTGTCTGCACAGCCTACAGTGAGCATTGCAAGGGTGCTGGGCAGGGGGACCCCTGCACTCTCCATGCAAAGTGCATGGGCAGAGCAGTCCACCCCGTGGTGCCCTTCACCTGTTCTCTTCAAGCCTTTTCATGGTGTGAAACCACCATGAAAAGGCTGGTGGAGAACCAACATGTAATCAGCAGGGCGGCGCAGACTTCAGCATTATTCCCAATGAAGATGGTGGTCATTTGGCGATCTGACTGCCAAACTCTTAATTGGGTGGTTGGAACTCCAAACTTGCGGTGGTCAGGGCCCTCACCGCGAGGCTGGCGGTCTCAAAACAGCCAGCCTCATAATGAGGCCCATAATGCCTGAAGTCCCTGAACACATGACATTCCAACTACCACACTACCCACTTTAAAACATTTAATTGCACGAACTAAAAAAGCCACCAGCGATATTCCTTCTGCACCTAGAAGATACCGAGACCTAGAAATACCTGGAAATGTAACAATGACACATAATGAGGAACCTTTGTTTTCATATGAGAAGCTACACAATGAGAAGCTAATTCGAATATTCTCTACAGCAAATGACTTACTAAAACTAAGCCATTGTCGAACCTGGATGATGGATGGGACCTTCAAAATGTGCCCTAAATCATTCACTCAGACATACACCATACATGGTGAATATCAAAACACAAATATCCCTTTTACATATGCCCTACTACCACATAAACAAAGCAACACTTACTGCAACCTCCTAAACCACATTAAACATAAAATGAATAACTGCTATCCCACAAAAATAATCATTGACTTTGATTCAGACAATTTTACCCCCATATATCCATACAAGATTGTTACTGTCATTTCAATCCAAGCATATGGATACACCTCCAACAATCTGCACAAGTGTAGAATATTCTACAAACATCCAATTTGTATTTTAAATAAAAAAAACATGATAACACTAGCCTATGTCCATGTCACGAATGTAGCTACTCACTGCAATTCACTAATAGAAAGTCCTTTCTACCAACAGCATGGAGACAAACTAATCTCCGTACTGGATTATTTTGAAGACATTTGGGTTGGCCGACTACATGGCTCCAGACACGGAGGCCAACCCAAATTCTAAATAATATGGTGGGATGACTATGACAGCACATTGACACAGGAAACCAAAACAAATAAGGCAGTGGAAGGATGGCACAATGCCTTCCAATCCCCGCAAGGCAGAACCAAACCTACACTCTATACATTTATAGAAGCATTTAAAAAAGAGCAAAGATATCAACAACTACAAATGGAGCAATCTGTTAGCCAAATTACCCCTAAACTTAGCAAACAAATCGAAAGAATGTATGACATGCTACAATTCAAAGTCAAACTCTTCATAAATAACAAAGTAATAGATTACCTATAAATAATAGCCAAACAAATATTATAGAATAAGGCCCTCATTATGAGTTTGGCGGTGGTAAACCTCTGGCTGCCAAACTAGCGTGAAGGAAGTAGCTATCATACTGGCAAAGCACACAGTGCGCATTCCCGTGGTACTGGGCAGGGGCCCCCAAGCACTGGCTTTCCACCAGCCTTTCCATGGTGGTTAAACCGCCATGGAAAGGCTAGCAAAAAAGTGGAGTTGTAATCAGTTGACCATAACTCAGACAACAATCAACCCATCGGGAACCACGTTCATGGTGGTGACGGCGGTCCCCTGGCAGTCCGACCGCCAGAGTCGTAATGTGGCAGTTAGACCACATGGAGTGCGGCAGTCCAACCATCACCACAAGTCTGCCGGTCCTCGGACCACCAGTCTTGTAATGAGGCCCTAAATAAAAACCTTCCAAAGTCCCAAAAAACAATCACAAAATCTTAACCAACGTGACAAATCATTTCTTATAAATAATACATTTACTATTTTATTACGTTAGTCTTAAAATTAGGTAACAGTCCAAGGGTAGATTATTTAAACAAAAAATGTAACCGTCACCAACTAAGAAACTAAAAACCAAACTCAATCCATCACCTATATTAAATACATCACATTAACCACACAATTGTATATAAAAATTACATGATATTTACACAAACCATAAAATGACATTTCCCAACCCAAAAAAATAAAATAATAAAGACTTCTGGGCTTATTATGACATTGACGGTCCCACCGCGGGACCACCAATGCCATGGGCAGGACGCTGCCGTCATGCTGACTGGACCCCCTCGTCATCATATTGTAATGTCGCTGACAGGTGGAAAATTGTATTACGACGTTCCTGCCGGGCTGACAGGTGGGAACAGTGCTACGGTACTAGTCTTGGCTACCTTAAGGGAGCCAAGGCCAATAACGTATCACACCAGATCCACAAAATGTGCACTGTTTTCAAAGCAGACAGTGCGCATTCTGATGGTACTGGGTGGGGTGGTCCTGCACCACTCATGGCATGGGTGGTGCAGGGGTTCCCCTGTAGCCCCTGGCACTGGCTTTCAGCATGGCAGAGCTGAGTTCAGCACCAACTTGTGGTTGATCACAACTCAATCAACTGTCTAACCATCGGAAACCACAATCCTTGTGGAGTCGGCGGTCTGACTGCCAGGGTCATAATGTGGCTGTAGTACTGCCTGGAGCGTGGTGGTCTGACCAACACCGCAAAACTGGTGGTCTGAAGCCCACCAGTCTCGTATTGAGGCTTTACTGTTGTGTAGCTTCAGATCATTCTCTGTATCCACATCGTCAAAATAGTAATCCACCAAAAATAGGGAAAATATTGTCTAAAAAGCCCCAGAAAAAAAACACAAAAATTAAACAAATCCAATAGAGGTCCCTCAAAGTATCTGGGAATCATAAAAAAAAAACAGTGATCACCAGATGGAAGTTCATGCAATGGTTCAAAAAGATGGGTCCCCAGTTGTGTAGGCCTTGAATGCTTAGATCATGAACTTGAACTAGTCTTTTCTCTACATGGGGCCAGTAGAGTTCCCTGAGCTAAGGGGTGATGTTGGTTTGTCTAGGGAGATCCAGGAAGAGTCTGACTATATCATTCTGTATGGTCTGTAGTCATTGGAGGTGGTGAGCTACGATCCCTGTGTAGATAGCGTTACCAAAGTCCATTTGGCTGGAGATAAGGACCTAGGTGAGGGTGCGTCTGGAGGTTTGGGGTAGCAATTTGAATATCTTAAGAAGCATGCAGAGGATGATGAACCAGAAGGAAGAGATGGTCAACTTGAGTCATCATAGCTTGTTGTCAAGAATAATGTCTAGTTTCCTATTGTGGGGGTGGGAAAAGGTCTGAGTTCTGAGGGCCACCAGGATGCGTCCCATGGGGACCTTTTTGTTTCCAAAAATCAGTACCTCTGTCTTGTCCATGCTGACCTTCATCCAGTTGGTGACGTCTGTCATGCAGTTGGTCTTGGTGTTGTTGGTGTCTTGGGTGAGGGAGAGAATGAGTTGTGTGCCTTCAGCCTAGAATATGATGTTGAGTCGGTGGATTTTGGCAATGCTGGCTTGAGGTGTCTTACAAGTGTTGAGGAGGGTGGGGCTGAGAGGGGATCCTTGCGGTACTACAAAGATGATTTCCTTGGGTCCGGAGTTGAAGTGGGAAAGGTGGACTTTCTTTCTTCCGGTGAGGAAAGAGACGATCCATCGGAGAGCGGCTCCTTGGATGCCTATGTTGTGCAGTCTTGTGATGGGTGTGCTGTGAAAAACCGTATCAAAGGCAGCTTAGAGGTATAGGAGGATCAGAGCCACAGTCTCTCCTCGGTTGAGTAGGGCTTGGATGTCATCAGTAGCTGTGGTGAGGTCTGTCTCAGTTCTCTGGTAGCTGCAGAATCTGGAATGGGAGCAGTTGAGTAGAAGTTGCATTCCAGATGTGAGGAGAGTTGTTGGTTGATGACTTTTTCTGATACTTTGGCTGGGAATGAGAGCAGGGAGATCGGTTGGTAGTTTTTGAGTTCACTGGGGCCTGCTTTCTTTAGTAGGACGTTGACTTCTGCATTCTTCCAGCCTTCGGCGAAGCTGCTCATGGCAATGGAGGTGTTGAACAAGGTGGTGCGTATGTGGCTGATTTTGGCTTCACCTAGGTAGAAGATGTGGTGGGGGCATGGGTAGAGTGGGGCCCTTGAGTGGACCAAGTTCATGATGAAGGTGGTGTCCTGTGGGGCAACCTGTCTCCATTCAGTTAGTTGGATGTCTGTGGTGGTAGCAAGGTCATTGTGCTGCTTGAAGAAGAAAGTGGCTTTGGACTGGGGTTTTAAGTCTCTGTAGATGTAAACCATCTTGTGGTGGAAGAAGTTTGCAAGGTTGTCGCAGAATTCCTGTGAGGGGGTAATGTTTGTTGCAGCTGAGAGGTTGGAGAATTATTTGACAATATTGAAGAGTTCTTTGCTGTTATTGAAGCTTGATTCGATGAGTGAGGCTAAGGCATTTACTAGTTATACTCCAATCTAACCATATGGGGAGAAGGTGTTGGATACTAAAGGGGTTGCATTTTTACTACTCCCAATCTAAAGCTATTTGAAGAAAGCGTTGGACACTAAAGTGGTGGAATTACTATTTCGACTACAAGCTAAACATGTTATGTGAGGTACTAAACCTGACCTGACCAGCAGTTAACTTGAAAATTGATTGTACATTTAATAGATGTTTTGAGACCTTCCTACCTGGAATTGTGAAGTGAGTAAAGCTAGAGAGCTGTTCTCTTCGAGGGGTTTGACAACTAAGACCTGATGGTATACTCACCCAAAATGGAAAATGAGGAGGCACTTTTGGAAGATCAACTGATAGTCCTGCAATGACCGCTTCAGCAACCCTTTCAGAAATGGACTAGCCACATGGCAACCCAAGCAGCTTTCAGAACAAGAACAGTAAAAAACATATATTTATTAATGTTGCACAAACTGTGAAATCAAGATCTGTTCTGGAAATGCCACCTTACAAAAGACCTGGATAAAATAAACTGTTTTTGGAAAAATCTAGTCAGTTCTCTGGCATAGAACTATGCAGCTTTTAGTGTTAGTTACTTAGCTTTCTTTGAACAAATCAAACTTTAACTTCCTATCTAAATACAGGAAATCAGGGCTGGTGGTAATTTTGGACTCCTGGTATGCAGACATCTGATATGATTCAGAGCAATTTTTAACTGAGCTGCTTGCAACATTTGTGTACTGGAACCACTAGTGTACACCCAACAACAATCTGGTTGAATTAGTTGGGAGATACAGACATGTTTCTTCAGTCAGAAACTGCATTCAATTCCCTGCCGATGATGCACTTGGGGGCTGTGGCCAACATGTGCAAGATGGCAGATGCTAATTCCTGGTATCCCACCAGACCCTGATAAAATCCTTCCACCCCCCCCACATCATTCCATACATTCCATACACCAGGCATCGGTCCCTCGCTCTGGTTGCTTACTTTGTAAAGTCCAAAACCAAGACCATAGGCCTCAAGTTGAACATGAGAGGCAGGGTGGGCTGAGGCAAAGACACCTAGGGCCTCATTAGGAGTTTGCCTGGTGGTGAAGGCAGCCCCCACACTCTTTGGGCCGGAAGACCGCCACTCTGGCTTTCCGCCCACTGGCCCTTTTATGAGTTTCCCGCTGGCGGGAAGCTCACTACAACATTGACACTGGCTCATAATCGAGCCGGCGGCAATGTTGCAGTGCGTCTGGTGTGACAGCACCCATTGTGCTTTTCACTGCCTGTAAATTAGGCAGTGATAAGTGCAACTGGGCTGCCCATGGGGGACCCTGCACTACCCATGCCAAGTACAGGGGCCCCTATGGGGTCCCCGGCACCCCATCTCCGCCAGCCTTTGCAAGGCAGTGGAACTGTCATGCAAAAGCTGGCAGACACAGGGTTGTAATCCCCAGGGCAGCACTGCCAGCGGCGCTGCCCTGGCGGATTAAGACCGCCGGCACCGCCAGGCTGTCACCCGGCCTAAAAGTGGCGGTGCCAGTGGTCCAACTGTGGCACTTTCGACAAGGTGGTAATGTGGAGGTTGGACCACTTTGGCGGCGGTACGACCTAGAGTGTGCTACACTCGTAATGAGGGCCTGGATGTGATGCCGGGAGCAACACCTGGAGCTGCCAAGGAGAGCAACTGACATGATTCGGCCAAACGGACATGGGAGGCAGAATGATGGCCCAAAGGTATGATGAGGAGCCTGGCCAAACTAGTGCTATGGGAGATGCTGCTGAGGTTGTCTGAGAGACTGTGCTCTATCCCCAGAGTGAAGGGAACTGAGTCATGGTGATGCAGAGGGGTGGACAACCGCTTTTGGCCAGAGTGCCATTGAGATCCTCTGAGAATACAAGGAGGGTGCCTGGTGAGATCCTCACTGGAGTACATGCCTTATGTATCCATTGGGGGCTGATGTGCCCCTCTCTTCCGGGGGCGTCCATAGCATGGAGCCATTGTGATTTCCAGAGAAGGTCTTTTTTGAGCGTTAGTATTACATGAGCTGCAGCTTGCTATACCTACCAGATCAAAGGGATTCTAGCATGGACTTCCATATTATGAAGCTGCTGCCATCCATAGATCCCAGAAAGGTCTGTGAGAAAAAATAGAGGTAATTTGAATCACTAGGAGGTGTTCAGACACTCACTGTACTTTTCTTGGTAAAATCCAGGTGAGCATCTGACAAGCCTTGGATCCTATCAGTAGTAAGGTTATATTATACTACCACATTCTTGTAGTGGTTGTTTGCCTAATGCTACACGAGCCTTATTGACCTCTTCCCTTCCCTCCCTTCTCAGCTGAATCAGATACAAAAGTAACCTTCAGATAACCCTGTCAGTGTTTTAAGACCTATTTTAAAAAGTCTCAAATCATCAGAGGGGGACTGAAAAATTCCCACAGACAGCATTATGTTAAGAATATTACGTATTGCACAGGCTGCCAGAATTATTTTCTGGCAGCGTGTGTAGCTCTTTACCTATATGTTTTTGTGTTAGGGAGTGCCATAAAAAGGGCCAAGAAACAAAACAAACCCCTTAACTATACTTAATTCATTATGAGATGGGATGTTGGCTTGGGTTGGGTTGTTTCAAAGTACTGCAATACCCTATGTTACATTCGGGTGACATATATGGGCTGTTTAGACTTGACTGACAGATAGATAGAATTTCGAAGTTTAGAGTACTTGTAGGGGCAGTTGTTGAATTTTGTTTTCATTTCCTTATTTGTTTGGTAGGCACTTCGTGTTTATTGAGTTTAGCATATGTATGGTCACACTAGCCATTAGCCTCATCTTTGAGCATGTTTAGGGCACTGACCACACAACAACATACCCTCAACATACTAACCCGGAATGTGAGCAGTTTAATGAAAATATCAAATGGGGAGCTGTATGGAGGGCAGTGGAGAGATAGGTTCCGAACATCCTCCTCCTCCTCCTCCTCCTCCTCCTACTGCAGGAGACAGTTAATGAGGTCCGAATGCAGCTTATTGGCCCATTACAACATCTACATCATTATAGATGCTGGCTTTATCAGACGGTTCAGAGTAGGTCACTATACTCCTTAAGTATTACCCTTCTTGCTTTCCACTTCCTGAGTGTTTCAGTGGATGGGGCTGGAGCTTCTAATTCTGGGGCATTGAGTGATGGATCACATGAGGTAAGAAAGTCCCCATTCCCCGTGCGTGATCAGTGCCTAATCTGACCCAGCAGAGGACTGCTAGGGCCCTCTCCAAGATCTAAAGAAAAGCATCTCTCCAAGGTCTATTTCTTTGGAAATTGCCCCAGCAGCATACGTCAAGAAAGCGTGAAGCTTGGTACACTGCGAGGACTTAGTATTTGTATTGTCTCAACCCTCGGGTAGCTTATGGTTGCCAATTATTCACCTGATTGAGCCTCAACACTCTTTTAAAATTAGCATTAGCATTGAAGAAATGCCGCTTACTGAAAGTCAATGTCAGAGTCACAGTGCACCTGGCTAATGGAAACTCTTTGTATGTTAAGATTGAGCCTGGAGGTGATGACGCAGAAAAAGAGGGTCCAACATATATTCATACATATCATGTAATCAAAAGCATTTGATGTAGTGTGATTTTAGTAAAGAAAATAATGCACGAGGGAAATTGTGCCCTCGGAAGTTCGCCATCATTGTAAACGAGCTTTATTAATCATGAAGAATTGAAAATTGTAGTAATCCGTCATAATTGCAAATGTATGCCATGATTTCTTGTTTGAAACTGTTTTGCTTAGCTTAAATTTAGTAGGGGCTTTGGCCTAGTTGCCTGGTCTCAAATTCTAACTGCGTGGCTTTTCCTTGAACTAATAAAACATATATATTCTTGCTTGAAGTTGTATTTTTCCAGCAGAGATGACTAATACACTTATCTCCAAGGTTTCGTACTAGGCCGGTTTCATCCCCTTTGATACAAGGTCAGTCTGCAGGTGCGGACAATGAAGGTACAGATACTAAAATAATTGGCAAACCATGTTACAACTTGTGTTCCAAGGCTCCAAGGACAATGTATGCATAAATGAGAGCTAGTAAAAAGACAATTTTCATTGGATAATTTGAAGCCAACCCATGAACCCTCCAATGGAAGACCCTGCAGAATTTGGAATGTTTCTTACTTAAACCCACTGGACAAAGAGAAGTCAGCCATTTTCCTTGATGCCAATTTGAAGCCAGGCGCCAGACTCCATTTTGGACGACACCCTGATGCCCTTCTCTCTATCTGAGAGAAAGAGACTTTAAGAATTCTCACCCTAGAGACTTTAACTTTGATTTGCCCCCTCTTGCCCATGAAGTAACTTTGCCCCATTTTCCTTGCTGCTGCAAGGAAGCTTGCCCTTAACTTTGCCCCTTTGAAGCCTGCCCCATGCTGATCGAACCGGTACCTGAGGGACGAAGTCTTTTCTTGAATGCTGTTTGTATTTGGTAAATATGAAAGGATAAATGTATTATGCATTGTGTTTTTTTCCTTTTAGGTACCAACTGCTATTTTGATAGGGCCCAAGTTAGAAGTTTCCAAATTTGTGTTGACTAAATTCGTTTTGCATGAAAATCCCACATGCCAATGCTAATTAGAGGTTAGTTGAGGTATTCATTCGATGCACCATGTTAATTTGAAATCTTGTTATGCTGACCAATGTATGAAATTAGTCAAATACAGTTAGTCATATTAGTGATTTGCATTGCCATAACTGAGTGTATCATTATTCAGATTTTGCGTGGATCGCGTTTCTTTCGCCGCTATGGACAGCTAGTAATGTTCATCTACATATATCATTTGGTTTTGAGACTTATATACATCGTGTTAGCTTTGTTAATATAGGGAAATAAATTCACTAACTTTTAATAAACTGGTGTGGTTATTCATGACTGAAAGGTCATGGTGCGCTGAAATACCAACTGTTTTATTGATTTCTGATGTGCTATATTGATCTATTAATTGAGTATTGATTACCGATTGCAATAGTTATCGATTATTGATCTGAGTGACCCGACTATTCTAGGATGAGGAGAGCCCGACTCGGTTACAAGATTCACTGACCTCCAACGTGTCCAGGTACAGGTAATTTATAAGGGCTGGACGCGTTAACAGAGGCCAGGAGGGGTGGCCCGGCCTCTTCTAGTCTATGATGAGCAAATACGAGTCCGGTATTCCCCCCCATTCTTCGTCCGGGTATGCGCCCGAGTGCATCCGGCAAAATGGTCCCAAAAAAGTGCTTAAAAGTGCACTATATCAAGATGCCCTTCCTCCTGGGATGGGCTGCGCTGGGCTGGGCTGAGCTGAGCTGTGCAGGGGCTGAAGGGAGATGTAGTGCTACCCTTGCAGCAATGGCTTTGGAATGCATGTTTCCTCCTGGGCTGGGCAGAGCTGTGCAGTGGCTGCTGGGGGACAAAGTCCCATCCCAGCAACAATGGCCTTAGAATGCCCGGCCGGTGCTGCGCGTCCAAGAAAGCACTAAAGAGTTGCCATTATCAGGAAGCCCTTCCTCACTGACTGGGCTGAACTGTGCAGGGGGACGTAGCCCCACTCCAGCAGCAATAGCAATGGAATGTGTAGCTTGTACTACGGGTCCCAGAAAGCGCTTAAGAGTGTTCAATATCAGGAAGCCCTTCCTCCTGGGCTGAACTGTGCAAGGGATGCTGGGGGACGTAGTCCCACCCCAGCAGCAATGGCCTCGGAATGCTCCTCCTGTGGTGAGTGTCCCAGAAAGCGTTTAAGGGAGCGCGATATCAGGAATCCCGTCCTCCTGGCCTGGGCTTAGCTGCCCAAAGGATACCTGAAGGGGGACATAGGTCCACCCCACCAGCAATGGCTTAGGAATGCGGGTGCCTTAGCAACTATAGGTTTCACAGTTTATCATACATGCCAATATGTACTTGAGAATTCTTTCAAGGGAAGCACACAGTGTACCCCTGTAAAATTACAGTAACACATTCAGCTATCGCCTGTGCCAAAAGGAGATAAGTGACTGATTCATATTAACCCTCTTGGCATTTCAGATATAAAATAGGGTTCTTACACAAGCTGGGAACTTGAAAAAGAGGGTTAAAACAAAGGTCATGTTTGTCAAAGAAGTAGTAAATCAACATCTGTTCATATAGTCCTACTCACATGTGTAGATTTACACCCTTAGGCTGATCATTAAACTTTACAGGAGGCCCTTAAAGTCATAAGACTGCCATTTTTAGGTCTAGCATTTTCCAAGACCTTTTGATTTTACTAAAGTTATATGTATAAAATACTTACAGGGTCTTTCAGCCACCTCTTTTCAACCATTAGTCTGTTTCTGTGGTATTCACATTTTGCTTCCGCCCACTACACGATACAGCATGGGATAGTGGGTCCACCTACAAATAGATGCCTGAGTGCAGGTGTCTCCCAGTAGCTCCCAGAAACCTTCAGAGTAGGTTTCAGGCTTGAGTTCATTTTTAAACTAAGAACTGCAATAAATACATGTTGCATTTTCCTTATAAAGTTAAGGAAAGTATGTGTTTTTATTTTACATTATCAGGCTGCAGATGGCAGAGCCTGATAATGAGCAGTTCTCCAATCAGATTTATGACCCTGGTGGGTCACAGAGGTTCAGTACTGAAGCACAGCTCTTAAATAAGTCATCATCAACTCAATATTGGTGCATTAGAACAAAATGATGTTTCTGAATTATTTTAACTGAGAGAAAATTAAAATAAAATAACTTAATAATTAAGTTAACCCTTCATTTTAATTTTCTCCCATTTCAAAGTGTCACATTTACAAACAGCAGGAATCTTGCTCTGAGTGGCTGGAGGCCACTGCCATATTTATAATTGAAATACACAGTAATTGTTTTTTTGTTTTAAATGGGTGAAATTTAAAGTGGAGAAAAATGTTTCTATGAAACATTAACAGCCTCATTACAACTTTGATGGTCCTAAAAGCAGCCGTGGGGAAGACTCCACTAACATACTAGTAGCGTGTTTCTCTCCCCCCCCCCCCCCCCCCCAGGCATATTACAATGTTCCACCGGGGCTTACTGGCTGGAACATTGTAGTATGCGTTCCCCTGGGGCTGACCAGCGGGAATAGCACAACAATATTGGACTTGGCTCCTTTAAGGGTTTAAGGGAGGCAAGGTCAATATCTGAGTACTCCAGCACCATCGGAATGAGCACTGTCTGCAAAGCAGACATTGCGCATTCTGATGGTACTGGGCGGCGGCCCTACCCTCAGCATGGAAAGTGCAGGGGACCCCCTGTGGCCCTCAGCACTGGCTTACCACAAGCCTTTCCATGGCGGGCTCCCCGCCATGGAAAGGCTGCCAGAAAGCTGACTTGTAATCAGCCAGGCGACGCTGTGTTCAGCGCTACCCTGGCTGAATACAACTCAGACTGCTACCAGCCCATCGGGAACCATGCTCCTGGCCAGGGTCATAATGTGGAGGTCAGACCGCCTGTAGTGCGGAAGTCCAACTGTCACTGCAAGTTTGGCAGTCCTCCGACCGCCGGACTCTTAATTGGGCCCAAAGTCTTAATGTTTTTCTGCACTTAAATTTTTTCCCATTTAAAAAAAAAAAAAAAAAATGGTTGTATGTTTGTGCTGCACATTATACGGAACTCCGCAAAGTGCCCAAAAGAATCTGACACGCTATGCGGAGTTCCACAAGCAGCGGCGTGCGTTAGATCGTGCTGTTCTTCGTGATTTTTAGTGCCAGGTGTTTGTGTTTTTCTCACGCTGAAAAATCAGTGCAAACGGCTCCCCGCACAGCGCAAGAGGACCCTGCTTCTCTTCTGCCACTAGAGTACATTTTCTACTCAAGTAGCTGGTTTCTCAATCCAAGCAGTCGCAACCATCTGCGACCGCCCACATTGAGAAATCTCACTGGGAGGTGGTCTCGAGTATGACATTCCTCGCGCACGTTCACCAACTCAACATTTGCAAGTGTGAGCAAGAGAAAACTCAGTTCCAATGAGTTTTTGGGAACTCCGATCTGTAAGCAGAGCGCAAAATGGGGAAAAAAATCTGTGAGCAGAGGTCACTGCCTACCCCTATTGTACATGTAACAGTGCCACATATAGTGAAAGGCTTGTCCTGTGCCATAAGTCCCTACGACACAGGCTGCCAGTCACCCACCCATCTATATCCCATTCATTCACCCATAAGTTCATACATGCCCACAGACAACACACTGATGCACATGGCAGCCATGTAATAGGACCCTTAGTCACAATATTTTTTTCAAACCATAGTATCCAGCTCCTTTGACATTAGGTTTGAAGTCCAGAGGCTGTGTCTGGGTGTCTGGTAACAATGCATAAGTTGCTTGGCTTTCAGTAGCTCCCAAAGATTTTCAATGATCAGCAGTAGCTCTTGTTGCAGAAAAGTTTGGAGACCCCTGTCTTAGTGTAAATGTAGAAGCATCAGCCACATCCTTGCAGTATTTTTGTTCAAACATTCTCAATTTTATTTTTTGGGGCATAAAATGCTTTGTCCCCAAACAGCAGTTTGTAATTTTCACCAACCAATCACATGCACAACTGCTACATATGGACAGATTTTGCATTTCATGCCTATTTATAATCCTTGACCTGGGGATGTTTACAACGTTGGCAGCAGGGATAGCAGAAAGATGTCACATATTGCCACAATATATCAATGGGACAATTAGTCCACAGCTACAATTACACTCAGGATAGACAGAATTATGTCCAAAACATGTGCAATATATTGAGGATTATTTTTTTTGAGTTTTTAATTTAGCACTGATCGACCACAAAGAGTGACGCAGCACTTTTCAACAAAGAGTAAGTGTTAGAAAGTGGGTTTCTGATTGACAGAGGAATGCACCCTGATCCATCAGGAACCACAAATCTAGTTAGGATAAATCACAAACACACCCTAGATTAACCTGTGCTCATCCTCTGTAGCTTGACACAGAGCAGTCAGGCTTAATTTAAGAGGCAATGTGTAAAGTATTTGTGCAACATTTCAAACAGTAAAACAGTGAAAACATCACACAAAAAGATTATACACCTGGTTAGAGAAATAGAATGCAATGTTTTAATAAAACAAGACCTAAATGGCAAAAATCCAATAAGCAGAACTTGAGTTATAAATTAAACTGTAGCATGGTGCTTAGAAGCAAGAAGTGGCAACCGTTCTGGTCACGCCAGTCTGAGAAAGTCAAAAGTTCAAGCCGACTGCGATGGAGCGCGAGATGGGTACAGGAACTCAGTGAGGCCAGCTGAACTAAAGTACCATAATCCTGATTGGGTTGACGTCAGATGATGGGTGCAGCAGAAACAATGCACCGGTGTCAATCCCTGCTGCTAAGGAGATGCTTTGTTTTCCCTAGGCAGTAGACGAGATGCGCAGCTATGCTAAGTTCTGAGATGCTGTGGGTCCAAAGCCAATGCCTGTTCCAGCAACAGTGGTGTTGCGTCTCTGTATAGTGGCGCAGCAGAGGTGATGCACCAGTTCCAATCCACGCAACAGAAACATGGTTCTGATCCACGCAGCAATGAGTGAGGTTGACAGAGGATGCATCTTTTCTTCTGGAGCAAACACCTTAGGCCCACTTCCAAGGCTCCAGGACTGGGGGGGAACCATTTAGCAAGGCAGGCTCATAGCTGGCAGAGTCCAGGTACAGAAGTAGGTTGGTTGGAAGTCTTGTATGTCCCTGAGACTTCAAATCAGGAGGCCAGTCAACTGGCCCTTGGAATCACTTTGGGTTCAAGTGATGCAGTTCCAGCCCTTCTCACCCAGACAGGGGGATAGCAGGCAGCAGGACAGCACAACAAGGCAGTAGTCCAGCAAAGCAGCTGTTCAGCACAGTGGCATTCCTTCTGCAGCACAGCAGTCCTTTTTCCCGGCATGGTAGTCACAGGTCCAGAAGTGTACTGAGTTGGTGGAGTTAGAGGTCCAGTCCTTATAACCAGTTGGGCCTTTGAAATAGGTGAGACTTTAAAGGCAGGTCTTTGAAGTGCACAGAGGTCCTACCGTGGCTGCAGACTCACTACTGTGGGTTATGCAGCCCATTGTGTGGGGACAGGACACAACCCATTCAGGTGTAAGTGAGGGTGTGGCCAGCTCCTCCCTTCCCTTCTGCCTGGATGGCAAACCAAGGCCCATCAAGTCATACCTAAACTCTCATTGTGTGTGGCTGTCTACAGGGAATTCACAAAGCTCAGATGTCAGACACCCCCAGAAAAGTGATGAGAGGTGGGCAGCAGGCAATAAATGGCTAAAGTAAGAAAATGCCAACATTCTAAAAGCTCTCAATAAGACAGGGCAACCCAGAAGAAATGGGTTGGGAAATGCAAAAGACTTTTTTTCCTGAATGAATTCGTTTCTTAATATATTGAATTATTGGTATATAAATTCAGACCGATAGAGTCCATTAATGAAACCAGCTTCAGTAATAAACACTGACGTTCCCCCATACACATAATCTAATAGAGGTCAATTTCGTATTGGTATGATTCCAGGGATCATGTGAAGGCGTAAACTTCTCTTAACTGCAAATAGGTTCTTCAGTGCAGAAACATAAGTCCCGAATATATATCAAGATGTCAAGGACACATCAGCAGTATGAATTGATCAATGTAATTCAAGCGGAGACTGTCAACGTGTGGGTTTCAAAGTGGCCAACTGGCCCTTGAGACCATCATCAGGACTCAGGGCCTCATTACAAGTTTGGCAGTCCGAGGACCACCATGTTGACAGTGGTGACCAGACCACCAACAGGCTGGTGGAGACGTCTGCCAAATGATGACATTGGCAGTGATGCATACTGAATCCTGTCAAAGCACCACCAGTGCGATCAGACCGCATGTGAACAATTGGAGCAACTAAGGGTCTGGCGGAGACCATGTTTCAGCAGAACTCATTAAGAGGTAGCACACCACCAGCATTTCCGCCGCGGTGGGACCACCCGGAACACCAGGTGAAATGAACAGTTGAAAAGGAGACACTCTCCTCCCAGAAGTCATACTTGTCCAGAGCTGCCATGGAACCACAACTAAACATCATCCCGCTGCTCCTGCTCACAGAAAGACAACAGAACCACTGCCGGCGAGGATGATAACAACTGTAAGTATACACACTCAACTGTTACATTTGTAAAATGTATAAATTTTAACTATTACATAACATACCATAGGGAAGGGGTGGAGGGCTATACTCCTACATAACAGTACAGTGACGCGCACACACTCGCACACAGCAGCAAATGCCCTCACACATACACAGCACGCACACTGCAGCCAGGACACAACACACGTCAATAAAACAGTTACGCACTGCATCACAGCACAAGCCCAGCCTCACAAATACACACAGCTTACAAACTCCTAACAAGAACACCACATTGCACAAATGTAAAACCATGTCAAACACTCACTACCGACATTAGCCAGTGACTCCACACACATACAACACATTGTACAACCATCTGTGATGGAACACACACAATTACACCATCACACAACCTAGCAATCAACACACACATCACACAGACAATCCGTACACCAAACCTATCATGCCACACACAACATGCAGACTCAAACAGTCAAAGTGAGGCCTTTGTGGTGGAAGTGATGGCTTTGGGGAGGGACACAGAATGTTTAGGGGTGTCACAGGGGAGGCATTCAGAAAAGGTCTACCTCAGAAAGGAAAAATGTTTTAGACCCACGGGGATGGTCATCGGAGGGAGGGAGGGAGGGAGGGAGGGAGGGAGAGGGAGAGGGAGAGGGAGAGGGAGAGAGAGAGAGAGAGAGAGAGAGAGAGAGAGAGGTCTGGCATTTAGGTGTGGATGTCTTGGGTCTGGTTTGTGTGACGTATTCTTGTGGGTGGTGGGTGTCTGTTGGGTGGGTGAATGAGGGCATTTATATGTCTTGGACTGAGGGGGAGTGGAGGTGCTGGGGGATTCTGTGGTGGCTGGGTTGCTGTCTGGGGTGGTGACTAAATATGGTGTATGTGCTGCATGTAGGTGTGTCAGTGGCATGGTGTTTGCTGGTGTGGTAACTGGGGTGGATGTCTGAGGGTCTGCTGGGGTGCTGTCTGCTGTAGGATAGGTATGGTGGCTGGATCTGTGAATGTTGGTGTGATGTCCGCAGGTGTGTCAGGTTTTGTGTCTGTGATGCTGTGGGTGGTGGGGGTGTTAGGGCAGGTCATGATTGTTGCTGTGTCTGCAGGTGGATGTTGTCTGTGTGCATGCCAGTGGTGTGTCTTGTGATGCTTATGTTTGCTTGCGCTACCCTTGGATTTTGAGGTAGATGCATGCCTGTCTATTTGTGGCTGGGTCGGGGAAGGGGGGGTTCGGACTAGGAATAGGAAGGTGGAGGTGGGGGGGTGGACAAGGGGCGACTGGCTGTCATCTGTGGAGGCCAGAGCCTGAAGAGATCTCTGTAGGCCAGCCAGTGCACCGTGAATGCCCTCTGGGAAAGCATTGGTCGGTTGAGTTTGAATTTCCAGTCCCTGGATGGCAAGCACAATGGTCGGCTGTGACCCACAGATATTGACCTCAGGAGGTCAATAGCCTCCTCACTGAGGAGGGCAGGGCTAACCGGGGCTGGAGCAGAGGTGCCTGCAGCAAAGGAAATGCCCACCCTCTTATGTGGGCATTTCAGGGAGCAGGCCTGCAGGAAGGGCAGTGATAGAATTGGGGGGGCCGCAGACAAATAGTACTAGGGTGGTCCCAGATATGTCCATCACCACTAAAGAGTGGCCACTAGAGGAGGATTCCAAAGAAGATTTAGTCAATCAGGTCTCCCCCGTGGTACTTCCCTCACCCTTCGGGCCACTGGGTTCCGCTCTGTCGGTGTTTTCATCACTGGCAGTCCCTTGGCCAGAAGCTTCCCCACTCGGCTGTGCCCCCTCTCCTTTGCCTGCTGGTGTTGAAAAACAGAAAGTCGGTATGGTCATCACATTTACAAGATAATACTTCCATCATACAGTGAACATAAGTCTCATCACATTCTGTTCACCAACACCCCCGGGTAGTGCCAGTTAAATGCCTGCATCACGGCACAGCAAAATATGAAGTAGGTTCATCTATATAAACATTGTTATACACCAGCTAAGCTACCAGCTGATGCCTTCAATACCATGAATCAAGTTGACCTATCACACTGACCATGACAAGGTGCCTTTGCCGCATGATATAGGTTCCCTATCCACAACAACAAAGTCAAGCATCAATCAAACAATAGTTTAGGAATGTTAAATTGCTTACCACTATTCAAAAACACAAACATATTTTACTCTGATGTAATGGACATATGTTGTAAAGCAAAGGCAAGCAAGCCTAGTGTTGGTAAGCCATGACTTCTTCATTTCACATAGTCACAACTATAGACCATGGACATATGGAAACCTGTTACAATCCAAATTCCCAATCATCCTAAATTTGGTTAAGGCGTCGGAACACATGGCACACACACACACACCCACCAATAGTGACATATCAAGAATTGAAATCACAATGTGGACCAAGTCATCCAGGTAATTTGTCTCCTGTTAAACTTTATCATTCAAGTAAGAGGCAAGTAAGCTCTGACTTACACTCTACACGTACACAACCACAAGATGTCAAAATAAACTGTACCTTACATATAGACTACTATACTGTGCAGAAAGATGACAATCGGACCTAACTAATCATGCAATTAGTCCATCAATAGGTCACTGACTGAGTGGAAACATCACTACACACATCAGACATGGCAAGCCTTACATCTGTCTGTGTTGGATTTTCGGAGCCAAAGCACATGTGTTGCTAACATGACAGGTACACCTACCATAATGCAAGCCAAAAGCTTAGATACACTTAAAATACAACTTGCATGTGCATGTGAACTATCACACCTGCACCACATAGGTGTCATAGCAAACATTAGGCTCCCAAATGGCCAGGACTCATTTGCCACATCCTTAACAGCAAGTAGACATAACAATTTCCAATGCTGATTCATAATTGAACTTTTAAATTGATACATAATGGTGACACATCTGTCAAATGTTTGACTGTGAATAGGCTATCATTGCCTGTGAATCATGCCAAGTACAGTATGCCCAAGGAACAAGCTGTACCGCCACTTTCAACTAACAAAACATTAGCAAGGTAGTACAATTCCTAACCTCTGATGCCAATGTATATGTGCCCATAGAAATGATGCAACACCTCAATGGTATCCAACATGCATGTTGACTACTCTGAGACTTCACATATATCAGTGTACATACCTCACTTACCAAGGAGGATTACCTTGTAACATGTGTGAAGCAGTTAACCTTGCATCCATGTGACATGTCGTGTGGGCATCACTGCCTCACATGTTGCTGTCACTTATCAGAAAGCATTACAAATCTAGAGATGGAAAGAATATGTCTGACTCAATTTTGCAGATCAACAGGATTTTTGAGATATTGCAGAGAACATAAATCAAGGAACTACACAACTCACCACCATGACATTGGGATGATTGACCTGTTGAGGGGTATGTACAATCACCACTGTAGGAAATGTAGTATAATGGTACCCACATGGCAGTCATATGCATCATCATATGCCATTGTAATGAGGGAACTACATAGCTGTGTAACATGCCTCCAAATATATAGGGATGTGCACACCTGAGTGCTATAGATGCCTAAGGTACATTACACGGGATATCTGTGATACTTTCCACTTACAATATTGTCAGAGCTGACATACTATTCTCTAACTCAATCACCTGGTAAAGGGGAAAAAATAAGTTAATTTGGTACTTACCCTCCTGTGGCTGCTGTGCTGCCTTAAACACCAATCCAACGGGCCATTAGGTGGGTTAGGGTCCGATGGGCACCCTCCCCTCATTGGGAGGACATCCCCAGCTAGGCCTCTGCGGTTTTCCGGGCTCAACGTCTCGGGTCCTCCCACCTCTTCAGACAGTGGGTGCTCCGCCAGCTGTGGACCACCAAGGTCTGCACTTTCTTGGTGATGGCATGCCAAATCCCCTTCTTATGATTGGCGTTGACCTGCATGGATGACATAGAAAATAATATGTTGTGTCCACACATTCCATACTAAAACAGGAAGAATAACTAACTAGTTAGTACAATTAGCAAAACAAGGACTGACTTGAAACCCCCCCCCCCCCCCACTGACAGATAAGCATATGCAGTCAGGCCATATGTGAGGTGGACGCAAGCAGATGACCTGCATCTCCAGCACCAGCTTTCATGTTATGACAAGTGACCAGACAGCAGACACTTATGCAAATATGGTATTTCAGGAGTAGTCCGATATACCAACTCCACTAACCTTGTGCAACAGTCACAAGGTGGGTCAGGGAACATACATCTAATACTCTCCATAATGTCCCAAGACCCAATAGCTGTCACCATACATAAATACATGACCAGTAACTCATCCCGATATATCATAACTTTGGCACCCTATAGACCTTTAGGACACAATCCGTAACATTGCCCATCAGCCTTTGCTTAGTATTACAAAGTATGATTGGGCTAAGGGAATGCTTGCGCACAGGTGTATTTTCCTGCTCCTCAGGTGCACCATAGAGCTGTTCATACAGGGGTAGGACCTCCTATCCACTAGCTTCTCCAGCTCCTTGGGTGAGAAGGCAGGGGCCCTATCACCTGTAGGATGTGGCATGATTGCTCCCAGAGGCAGTATACAGCAGCTCAATTCATTTAGGTCTTGCTGGCAGCATTATTCATAGTCAAGTGAGAGAAGGAGTTGGGAATGGTGGTCACATCGGCCACTTAAGACACTGTCACTGCCGGCCCAAGTCTGCCAAAGGCAGCAATGTGTTCCAGTGGCAATATCCACCGCTGTAGTATCCACCTGCTGCCACGATGACTTCTGCTGGCAGGCGTAGGTCATTTCCTAATGTCCAGTACAGTAGGTCAGGCACATGCTATTTTAAGATCCTTAGATGGTCGGAACAGTTCAAATAAAATGCGTCACAAGGTCAAAAACATATCTACGCCATAGTTTTCAATGCTGGATTTGAGCAACCATGTTTTTAAAAAATCTAATGTAATAGACATGTTGTAATGCTCATGATATGTGAGCAATGTATCATTGGTGTCATAGTCTGCACCCTCATGGCAATTGGATCAAAGGTATTAGTGTCTATCATATGTGAAACATGGTAAGAATGTAATTATCATTGACCCATTCAGTGACATGCGTATCCATTTCCTAGTCATAATCGAGGTAATAGGATACCATTGCAGCATAAGCCATTATTTCTCTAGTTATGTCCTGTCTACCATGGTTGACTATTTCATATGGCATGTCCAAGCATCATGTGACATATGTAGTTCACACTTGCAATGGACACAATGACTGCTAGACATACCCTCTTATAATCCAGCATCTAGGTACCCTGGAATAAGAAGGGTCAGACAACCTCCAGTGTACCGTTCACTAGCAGACCTGCAGACCAGGGAGGATCGACATGTCATCCAGATCTACTGTCTTGATAGGCAGACCTCTACCTTTCCCAAGTGTTTGCAAAGTACCCAGGTTCAGTTCATGATGCCTTCATCATGCGGAACAGCAATATCCCACTGCTGATGACGTGACAGTACACAGAGATGACCTGGCTGGTTGGTAAGTGATATGTGATGTGTGTCAGTATCTTGGGTCTGCTGCCACATGAAAGGATGTCAGAGTAATTTTAGCACATGTGACGATTCCTAACTGGGGATTCTGGTTACCCAAGCCATCCCTGGTTGTTGACACTAGTAAGGTATCCAACCAAGCCAGAGGAAGTTCACTTCAATGAGGCCCACGGAGGGACAAGGAGTGTAGTGTAGCGGACATTTGGGCTCCTAAAGGCTAGATTTCGTTTCATTGACAAGTCTTGTGAAGTCCTCCTCTACTCACCTGCCAAAGTGTCAGATCACTGTTGCCTACTGCATGCTCCACAACCTTGCCATGAGACGTCAGATCCCATATATACCAGATGATGGGGAGCCAGCAGTCTGAGCGGGTGAGAATGCAGAAATGCCAAGTGAGGATGACAGTAATGAGGATGAAGGTGGAGACATCCGGGGAGATCTCATCAATCAGTATTTCAACTTACCATAGGTATGTGTTGTTCTGTAAAATACTTGACTCAGTGGGGTATTCGGGGGCTTTGAGATGTTTGAGAAGGGTCTTTGTATGATCATCACAGCGCTCATTATTTGCTTAGCAGTACAGAACTCAGGTGTGCATGTAAAATAGTACATGGAGTTGGACTATCGTGGTGATCTTCTTTGATAATGTTTGTCACAGTGCAAAATCATTGTCACTATTGTATTTAAGACATGCCTTTATAGGTTTTCATTACCTGCCTATAACTTTTGTATTACATTTTTACTTAGATTTCTTCACAAGGTCATCCTCATTTGGTCAATTCAGGCAGGTGGAATTTGCAGGCCTGACATGTGAAGTGAACATGGAAAGATCCAGGTACTGTATGGCATCATATTGGTGGTGTGAGTTCCATGCCCAGACTGTCAGGACACTGGGATGGTGGTGTTCTGTTTCACCCAATAGACCTGTGTGCCATGTTATGTGTCCAATGATGCCGTGTGTAGCCTGACCCATGTCATCCTGTGTAGTCCATAACCTCAACCTTCTCATTGGTTTCATGATGCTTATATCAAACTTGTATGTTGCTTCCATTGTGTTTCCACATTGCAGGCCACTGTGGATGTCAAAACTGACATAGATGAGTTGCATACTTACAGACACCGGACCATGGTAAGAGGAAGGTTTAATGACTGGGGACAGTTGTACTGACCTCTTTCTGTATAATGGGGTATGGTCATTTGGGAGGTTTGGTATGGGTATGTAATAAGGCGTTTGCTGATGACTGGTTGAACCAATCTCTTTTGTCTATTTATATAGACAAAGACTGACATGTCCCTAACTTCATGAGTCTGTGGGTTGCTTGTTATTCACACCTATGCTGAAGCATTACATTGTGAAGCTGTACTGCACTGTGTGATATTTGGCATGTTGTCAATCTATGTGCAGGAAAGTGCAATACCTTGGATTAGGAGTGTGTCCATGTGTATATTTGGATATATATATATATATATAACCCAGATTCAACAGTACATGTGAGATGGGATTTAACAGATTTGGTACATATGTGAATAGCAAGCGTAAGTAACATATTTCATAGTTAAGTCTTCAAAATAGCTGAAAAATGACTCAAACATGATATGTGGTTTAGTTGTGTTTATGTACAAGTGCACAGGAAAATGTAAGGACTGGGATCAAATCACTGATTGCAAACAGTGAAGAATACAGTCACGGTGGATGTAATCATCAGGGTAGATACTACAACATTTGGAATCTCAAGTCCAGTGTCTTTGGGCCATTGGCAAATGGAGAGGGGTTGTAGCACATTCAACTGGGTGTATGTGACACAAGGGGAACCAATGAGTAGGGGATCACTTCCCGGCAGCATCTGAAGTCTTGGCATCTGCTCCTCCTAGATGTTTTGGTGGACATCCACGTTTCCAGGACGGGTTCTTCAGCTTCAGAGGCTGGGGTGTCTAAGGCATGTACTTCCCGTTGGAGAGGCTCCATTCCACTGGCTGCTACAGATGTAGAAGGGGGTGATGTTAAATGGCCAACGTAAGGGGTCTGCTGTTGAGGACAAAACCTACTCATTGTGGTATTAGTGCCTCTCAGCTCCCTGTTCGGGAGGCCATGTTGTCATTGTGGGCCTCCCACTTTTTCATAACTTCCTGGTGGTTGTCCTCTGCAGCTGCTTAATCTCCCTCATTATGGCAAGTACCTGACCCATCATGCCTTGTGGAGCCTCAATTCACTGGCCTACACCATCCCTTCCATACACCCTACCTCCATGTGCCTGTGCCCTTGGCACAGTTTACCCACTCCCACTGGTGCCAGGTCGTTCATTGTCAGGGTTTTCTAGTGGTGATTCTGGGTACCTGCACTGGTGAGGTATGTGGTGGTTGTAGCTGTCCTTGGAACACAGGTTTGGTGGAAAATGGTTGCTTGGGATGTAGGTGCAACAGGGCTGAGAGGGGTCGATGTAGGCAGGGTGAGGATGAAAGTTGTAGACTGACCAGCTGTCCCAGACGGGCCAGAGTTATCCTTAATGTCCTTACATCAGGGGTGTTCACCTCACTAGAGCTTCATCCGGGGGTGAGGGTTGGGGGGGGAAGTGGCTGTCCAGGTGTCCTCTCCCTGGTCACAATGGGAGAGGTGACCTGTTGAAGAAGTGGCATTAGAGTTTGTAATACAACCTGTGGCATCAAACTTTGACAGGTAGGTATGCTTTGAGCCATATACAGAAGGGCTTATCTTCATTCCCTGACATGCCAGTGACACCTGCTTTCAAATCTGTGGTACAGCTATGTGGGATACAGGGAATTCCTATGACATACACCTTGCTACAGGATACCAGGTTAGCTTGACAGTTGGATGTCTGTTTCTTGACTCATATTTTGGCTGCTGTGTAGCTTTATTTTGTCCAGGTTACCTCCAAGTTATAAGTAGCTCAATATTGAGTCACAAGACCGCAGCAGATTGAGAAGTGTAAACTGAAATGTACATCAGTTTAGGGGGGTAACCATGCTACCTGGCCATATGCCAGGTTACATCTAGTATAGCACACTGCAGATATCTCCCCCTTCCCAAACCCCCCCCAGGTGAGTAGCTTTGAGTGACTGAGGGAAGGTAAAAGGGCCTTTGTAGCATAGGACTCAGCTGTAGCTGTGTGTTAGTGTTATTATACAGGCAGATGCCCATGGCATTGCTGTCATTGCCCTAGATTGTAAAATTGTGGATCATTCAGGTGGATTGAGTCGATTATGCAGTTGACATGCAAGGCTATTTTTACTATGGTACATGTTCTGCTTTTGTTAATGGTAGTACAGTGCCTGCTGGGAGTTGTAGTGCTGTCTGTCCCTGGCCAAGCCACCCCATAGACAGACACTGTGCCCCCAGGTGAGTTTAGTTGACGTGGTATGCCAGAGAGGGGTATTTGGACAGTTGGACACAAGGGTGGTAAGTGTGTTGGCTGTTAGTATCTCAAAAGGTGATCAGTGAGCATGCAAGACAAAACTTTAGGGTGACATTGTCAGTGTTTGTGGTTTACCCAATTCAACACCCCCAGGTATTCCTGTCAATCCCTCAGGATGCAGGATGTGGAACAGCTTTTCCTCCCATGATGTGGGAGTTGGGGAAGGAGCTGTGGGCCTACTGCCAGTCTTCAGTACCTCCAGCTGGTGGAACATACATTACCCATTCGGTTATTCTGCCTCTTCCTGGTGCGTGGATAGCTGCCTACAGAATTTACCATGTTGACTTTATTTTGCCTCCATTTTCCTGGCAATTGAGGTTTGTTTGACTTGTGCTCCAAATAGGTGTGGCTCTACTCTGATTATTTCTTCCACTATGGCCCTCAACTCATCATCTGTGAAGTGGGGATGTTTTTGTGAGGACATGGTAGTGGTGGACACAGAGAAGAACTGGACATATGCTGATGACACACAACACATCATATCCCTCACTGAAGACCAGGATGTGGCCAAAAGGAACTTCTACACGTGAATGGAAGTCGTCGCCACCTGGATAAGAGAGCTGCATCAAGCTCAACTCAGACAAGACCAAGTTCATCATCTTCGGAAACTCCTCCTCAGCCTGGGACGCTTCTTGGTGGCCCACATCTCTCGGCTCCCGCCTGCTTCGACTGACCACACCCACAACTAGGAATCATCCTTGACTCCTCCTTATCAATGACCTGACAGGTAAACACGGTCACCTCCTCCTGCTGGCACACCCTCCGCCTACTTTGAAAGATTTTCAAATAGATCCCAGTAGACTGCTGCTGGACAGTCACCCATGCCTTAGTCACGAGCATGGCAATGCACAACACAAAATGCCAGAAAGCTGCAATGCGTCCAAAACGCCACCGCCAGACTCGACCTGAACCTCCCCTGCCAGGAATGTATTTCCCAGCACCTGAGGTCCTTCCACTGGCTCCAGGTGGAGAAACTAATCCTCTTCAAGCTACTCCCCCACACCTACAAAGCCATTCACAACATTGAGCCAGCCTACCTAAATCGCCACATCTCCTGCCACAACCTCACCAGACCCCCCCGCTCCACCCAGCAGGCAATGGCTACAGTCCACACATAAGGAAAACCACCACCAGAGGAAGGTCCTCCAGCTACCTTGCAGCAAAGAACTGGAACAACCTACCCATGCACCTCCGACAAAGTCCATCGCTCACCATCTTCAGGAAGAACCTCAAGACCCCTAGCGTCTTGAGACCCTCACAAGTGAGTAGTTGCGCTCTACAAAAATTGATTGATTGGTTGTGGACAACACAATAAGGAAACAAAAAAGGATGATGAATTGGGGTGGTGAGTGGGTGATAAGTGGTGTTTGATGTGTTGCTAAATACATTTTGTGAAATGTATGATGTGCATGTGTGGGATGAGTGGTATTTGGACTGCTGAGTGGTGCCTATTCTAGGGTTCCTAATTTCTGTGTGCGGCCTCTATTTTTCTGTGTATGGCATTTTTGATGCAAAGGATTGTGAGGTGTGAGGGGGTATGTTTAATAGTGCAGTTTGGAGGTGTGTGGATGTGTTGTGTGTGGGATTCAAACTATCCAATGTGGTATAGTATTGTTGTGTAGACCCTCAGACCATCGTGGTTCACACTGCTGTTGGTTTATGAACGTGGGAGAACCGCTATTGTGTTTTGTCAATCGAAATTGGTTCAGAGGATTTTTGATGGCCTGGCGGTGCCGGTCATGGAACCGCCTATTTCCCACTCTCCAGAGTCCTGGTGGTGTTGGTATTTTGGCTGGGTTTCGGTGGTTCTGCCTGTGTAACTCATAATACGGCGGCCTGTATGACCGCCAACATGGAAGTCTTATGGCGGTCTTTTGGCGAACGCCACTGCAGCGGTCTTACTGTCAGACCACCAAACTCGTAATGGGGCACACACTGTTAAGGATGAGCCTAAATGGACATTAAGGAGTTTAAAACATAAGTGTACCGATTGCCAACAATAAAACACAACATTTTGCAATGTGTCAACACCTACCTAGTGATTAATGGTGCAAAACTGGTGACCAGAACACACCCAAACTACTAACGTGAAAGAGTACATGACACGAATCAGGAGTGGTTCCACGTGAAGGCCTTACCAAAGTGTACAGACCAAACACATAAATATGTGTCTATAAAACAAAACAATAACCAATATAAGTATAGGGAGAACCTCACTTAATGCTGGAAGTTCCTGTATCAAAATCCACTGCCAATCAACCGAGCACTTCTGTTAGAAATTGGGTCTTTGGTTGGCAATCAGGTTGCCCCTGTCCAAAGACGGACCCTCACTTTAGTCGGGGCAAAGGAGAAACACACCTGGTTAGCCCCCGCTCATCCCCTTGGTAGTTTGGCAAGAGCAAAAAGGCTTAACCCAGAAGCAATGAGTAAAGTATTTGTACCAACACACACAGTAATACAGTGAAACACTACAAAATGGACACCACACAGGCTTTAAAAAAAAAAAAGTAAATATTTATCTGAGTAAACCAGACCAAATACAATACAAATCCACAATACACAATTAAAAATTTAATTTTAGCAATTAAAAACACAAATATAGTACCTAGAAGCACGAATTCTGCAATTTGATGTCAAGCGGCGTCGTGACAGTCGTTTCCAACAATGCAATGTCACTGGCACCATTTACGGAGTCACACAGACCCCCAGGTACAGTACCTTAGCAAAAGTGTGGAAAACAGCCGGTACAAAGAGTTAGGGATCGCGGTGTCGATGGATCCTATGCCGTGTCGGTTCCGGTGCTGCGGAGAGGAGGCGCCACCAAGAGGCATCGGTCCTTACTGCGGAGCAGTGGAACTGAGGTAGCGGCGGTGCGAAGTGCTGCATCCGCACACTTCTGGCGGGGGTCGATACCTGGCAGTCACAGTATGGTGTGGCAAAGTTGGGTGTCATGGATGTCTGTGACACGGCACTTCGGACTCATGGAGTCGTGGACATGCGGCAATAGGCCTGCGAGGTCGTCACACTCCAACGAGGACCACAGCTTCAGGTCTGGCGGCGTCGTGGAATACGCCAGCACCGTCAGTCCAGGGTCGTCCGAAGTCAGTACACTTGGTTTTTCTTGATTTTACACCAGTTTCTCCATTCAAGGGCCCAGAGACTGGATTAGGCACCACTTGGCAGGCAGGAGTCTCAGCAGAGAGCTCAGGTGCTGGCAGATGAAGTCTTTGATGACCCTGAGACTTCAAAATAGGAGGCAAGCCCTTGGAGATTTTTCTCAAGTAGGAATATACCCCAAAGTCTAGTCTTTGTCTCCTTTCACAGGCAGAAGCAGCAACTGCAGGATAGCCCAACAAAGCACGGCCACAGGCAGGGGCAGCACTTCTCCTCAGCTCTTAGGTCTTCTCCTTGGCAGAGGTTACTCTTGAATCCAGAAGTGATCTAAAGTCTGAGGATGTGGGTCCAAGATTTACATTCCTTTCTGCCTTTGAAGTTGTCCAACTTCAAAGACAAGTCTCTGTTTGTAGGATCCTACCTTGACCACTCCAGGCCCCAGACACACACCAGGGAGATGCAGACTGCATTGTGTGAGGGCAGGCACAACCCATTCAGGTGTAAGTGACCACTCCTCCCTCCACTCTGGCTCAGGTGGCTCATCAGGATATGCTGGCTACACCCCAGCTTCCTTTGTGTCACTGTCTGGAGAAGATTCACAAACAGCTCAACTGTCAGTCTGATCCAGACAGGGAATCAACAAATAGGCAGTCACAGAATGGTTTAAGCAAGAAAATGCCCAGTTACTAAAAGTGGCATCTTTTAACTAACAATCTAAAAACCAACTTCACTAAAAGATGTATTTTTAGATTGTGAGTTCAGAGACCTCAAACTCCATATTTCGATCTTCTCTCAAAGGGAAACTGCACTTCAAGAATATTTAAAGGCAGCCCCCATGTTAACCTATGAGAGAGACAGGCCTTTCAACAGTGAAAACTGAATTTGGCAGTAGTTCACTGTTAGGACATATGAAAACACATCACAGCATGTCTTACCTTTAACATACACTGCACCCTGACCATGGGGCTACCTAGGGCATACCTTAGGGGTGCCTTACATGTATAAAAGATGAATGTTTGAACCTGGCAAGTGAGTACACCTGCCAAGTCAAATGGCAGTGCTAGACTGCACACACAGACAGCAGCAGGTCTGGGACCTGTTTACAGAGCTACTCATATGGGTGGCACAACCAGTGCTGCAGGCCCACTAGTAGCATTTGATTTACAGGCCCTGGGCACTCCTAGTGCACTTTACTAGAGACTAACTAGTAAATCAAATATGCCAATCGGGGGAAAAAGCCAATTACACATACACTTTCACATAGGGAGCACTTGCACTTTAACGCTGGTCAGCAGTAGTAAAGTGCCCAGAGTAACAAAAACATTAAAAACAGAGTCCTGTACACAGCAACAACCTGGGAAGTAGAGGCAAAAAGTTAGGGGAGACCACGCCAAGGATGCCAGGTCTAACATGTGTTCCCTTCCCCCCCCACTGAAAGTGGAGAGAACTACCGAACCTCATGGGAGTTCCCATCACTAAGGCAGAAGAATCTGGACAGTTCATCAGCATTGGTGTGTTCTGTTCCAGGGCCGTGTTCCACCATAAAGTCCATGCTCTGTAGGGCAATGGATCACGTCAACAGTTTCAGATTCTCACCCCTCATCTACATTAACCATCTGAGGGGCCTGTGATCAGTCTGAACCCGGAAGTGAATCCTAAACAAGTAGGGGCGTAGCTACTTCAGCACCCAGACCACAGCAAAAGCTTCACGCTCAATTGCACTCCACCTATGTTCCCTGGGAAGTAACTTTGCACTGATGAAGGCTACAGGTTGATCTAGGCCCTCTTCATTTAGCTGTGACAACACTGCTCCTACACCATGCTCTGAAGCATTAGTTTGCAAGACAAATTCTTAAAAGAAGTCAGGTGCCTTCCGCATGGGTGCAAGCACATGGCTGCCTTCAGGGCATCAAAAGCTGTCTGGCCAGACTCAGTCCAGATCACTTTCTTTGGTTGCTTTTTGGAAGTTGACTCTGTTAAGGGAGCAACAATGGTGCCATACCCCTTTACAAACCTCCTATTGTAACCTGTGAGACCCAAAAAGGCTCTCACCCCAGTCTGGGTTTTGGGAGGCTCCCAAGCCAAAATAGTGTCAATCTTGGATTGTAGGGGTGCCACCTGGCCACTCCCTACCTGGTGCCCCAAGTACACTACAGAGCTCTGCCCTATTGGGCCCTTGCTAGCCCTAACTGTGAGGCCTGCCTTCTGCAAGGCCTCTAACACTTAGCAGAAGTGCTGCAAGTGTTCCTCCCGAGTGGAGCTGAACACAGCAATGTCATCCAGGTAGGCTGCACTGAAATCATCCAATCCAGCCACCACCTGGTTAATCAGCCTCTAAAAGTGGCAGGGGCATTTTTCATCCCAAAGTGCATGATCCTAAACTGGTAGTGGCCATCTTGGGTAGAAAATGCAGACCTCTCCTTGACCCCCAACCCCCATTCAGTCGGAGCAATCTGCCAATATCCAGATCTTAGATCAAACGTGCTGAGACATTTGGCAGCCCCTAACCGGTCAATGAGCTCATCACCTCTGGGGATGGGATGGGATGCGTATCAGTCTTAGTGACTGCATTGAGTCCCTGGTAATCCATACAGAACCAGAGTTCTGGAGTGGCACTAGGAGCAGCAGCTTTTCGGACCAAGACCACAGGGCTGGTCCAAGGGCTACTGGAGAACTCAGTAACCCCAAGGGATAACATTTTGGATACCTCATCCTTTATGTTGGCCCTAACCTTGTCAGTCACCCTCTAAACTTTTTTTCACAAGCGGACTGCCCTCAGTGTCCACATCATGTGTACACCAATGAGTGAGTCCTGGAATCAAGGAGAACAAGGAGGCAAACCGTCCCAACATATGGCGACAGTCCCTCTGTTGCTCTGGGGTCAATGAGGAGGAAAGGTTCACACCCTTCACAGACCCATCTTTCTCCTTAACAGACAGTAGGTCGGGAAGACCTCCACCCCATCATCTGTTGCTAGGAGCATTGTCACCCGTGTTTTATCAAAGTGAGGCTTGAGGTGGTTCGCATGTAGGACCCTCAAAGGGTTCCTATGAGTCTGCAAGTTCACCAGATAAGTGACATCACTCTTGCACTTCAAAAGGCACAGCCCATTTGTCCTGGAGAGCATAAGGCTCCACTTGTGCTATCACCCACACTTTCTGGCCAGGCTGAAATTCAACCAGAGTGGTATTCTGGTCATACCAGCATTTCAAATCTTCCTGGCTTGCTTTCAGGTTCTCTTGAGTGAGCTTCCTGAAGCGTGCTGTCTGGTTTCTAAACACCAGCATGTAACTGAACGCATCCTGGGGGATACTTACTGGAGGTTTTCTCCAAGCCTTCCTTAACCACAGACGTCACACTGGCTCCTGTGTCTCTCCGAGCCTCTACCCGCTGTTCATTGATGGTCACCCACTGCCTGTACTTTTTAATGTTTTCAGGCAGAAGGGTTCTCTGGACCATCTCACTATCCCCTAGTGAGACAAGGGTCATCTCAGCTGGCTCCCACCCACCTGGAACCACCAACTCCTCCCCAAGTGCTACACTGGCCAAACCCTATGACTGAGCACCAGTGGGTGCTGGTGTCCACCTCGGACATTTGGGATCCCTCCTCACATGACGCACCTGGTCACATGCATAATACTTGCAGGGACCTCCCTCGTCAGGTTTCCCTTTAGAAAACCATGGCTTCTTTTCAACTGGGGGCTGGGAATCCTTACCCTCAGAACTAAGTTGGGGCCCTTTAGCGAACTTCCCCTGTTTACCCTTAACCCCCATTTCTTCTGAGAGGGACCCTGCCCACCCTTTGCGTGGTCTCCCCCATACTGCTTTTGGACCCTGGTGCTCTCACAACGGTCTGCTTCCTGGGGTCAGTCAGCTTGCTGTCAATCAGGTGCTGGCAAAACTCTGGAAAACAAAGACTGTACAATTGCTCCCAAGCAATTAAGTTGTAAATCCCCTCATAAGTTGGTACCTTGCTGCCCTTCACCCAACCATCCAGTGACCTGCAGAAAGAGTCAACACATTCTAACCATGTTTGGGATTCCTTCTTCTTGTAGGACCTAAACTTGTCCTTATACTGCTCAGGGAGTCTATACCTTGTGAGTAAGGGCGTCCTTCATTATGGTGTAGGTGAGTCCCCGAGGATCACCCTAAGGATGTTAAGGTGCCCCTCCCTTCTACCTCAAAGTGCTTCCACAGACCCACCCCCCCCCCAATATGCATCAGGGACCAGGTTTATGTGGAGCGCAGACTCATACCCCTAAACCACAAGTAGATATAATCCTGCCTCGTGTAATCCTTAACTAGGTCCCATGGGGCTACCTAGGACCTACCTTAGGGATGCCTTACATGTATAAAAGGGGAAGGTATGGGGCTGGCAAGTGGGTACACTTGCCAAGTTGAATTGGTAGTGCATGACCTGTTTACAGGGCTACTTGTAGGTGGCACAGCCAGTGCTACAGGCCCACTAGTAGCTTTTGATTTACAGGCCCTGGGCACCGCCAGTGCACTTTACTAGGGACTTACTAGTAAATTAAATATGCCAATAAGGGAAAAGCCAATTACACATACAATTTCACATAGGGAGCACTTGCACTTTAGCACTGGGCAGCAGTGGTAAACTGCGCAGAGTAGCAAAAACAGAGGCCAGCTCACAGCAACAACCAGGGAAGTAGGGGCAAAAAGTTAGGGGAGACCCCGCCAAGGATGCCAGGTCTAACAACTTCTTACTGAACTACCATAAAAACAAAGGGATTGGAAGCCAGCACCGTTGCTCTACTGTTTGCAAGACACTGACTGGAACCCAAGCATGCTAACAATTAAATTGTGTTGTTCGAGGTCACATAATTGTGGCTGAACCATGTGGCCATCTTGTAAATCAGGCTGATCGGTGAAGTGATTTGGGATAGATCCTCTGTATGTCTACAACCAGACAGTATGATCGAGGTAACAGCAGACCGAAAATAATATAACAAAAGTAACACCTTTACCCTTCACAGAAGCTGCATGAGTCCGCTTTTGATATCAACGCTGCTTAAATTAGCTACCTTTTGAAAGACACAAACTAGAGCCAGCGCACACTATTGATTAAACTGCGTCGCTCAGAGTCACGTGAACGTGCCTGAAACCACGGCGGCCAGCTTATATGAATATGCTTTAACAATTAAGTAATACAGGAAAGATCCTCTGTGTGACTATAACCAATATTGCTAGCACACCAAAGAACACATAAGGACTATACTTAAACATTAACAAACACAATAAATCCTAAAACACTGGGTACACATCAAACAAATGATCATAGGAGCCATCTAATGCATGACATCCCATGCTTCTGCTTCATATGCAGGGAAGGACATAAAATCCAAATAATAAAATCCATCTATAGCAAGTAGTAAACACAGCTACCAGGCCCATAGGAATGTGAAAAATCTGAGAAATCAGAAAAATCAACCAACAAGAAGGCCATGAGTGGATGATGATATGCAGTCAATAAACCAATTCTAAGAGTTGCCAACAAATGCCATTCCACTTGTTGATTAAGTCCTTTCTTCACACTATCAGCCATCCAAAGCCATCTGTTTTCTTTCATTTTAAGCAAATGGTCCACATCATGTCTCCTTTTGGAGCATTTCACAACTTCTAAGACAAAACATTTCATGGCGTTTGGTGCATGCCCAAGGTATTTTTAAAGATCCAGTAAGGGGGCTTTTACAACATTGCAACATATCAAAGATTGATGTTGTATGATACATTTGCATACCTCTTGAGTATTTTTACCAGTGTAATACAATGCACACCTTAAGTCCAATATGTATCTTGGACCTTGATAAGTCCTGGGAGTACCGCAAGGGCATCAAGATCCCTGTCTGTGTCCTACCACGTCAAACAAAAATACTAGGAAAAAGGAAAGTGTCAATTACACTGTATACGTATGTAATTCTCTTTTAAATTAACTGACTCTTGCTTGTATTAACATGTGGTGGCTTTATGAATAACCTTAGCACATGTGGACAGGTGCAGTCAGCACTTTAGAAAAGTGTCCTTATAATTATTGCTATTAATGTTAAGTTTTTTTAGTAATATCTTCCTTGTGGCATGAGTAATGTATATTTGTAGTTGTACATGAGTGTTATTGTATGGATTTTTTTTTATTTTATTTTTTATGAAACCCTTTTGTTCAAAAATTGTGTTTCAAGTGATGGAAAATACTGGGACGTAGGAAATAATACAGCAGAAGAAGCACTTAAATGCTGTGTTTACTTACTGGTAACAGCATTACTCTGAGTCCTTGAGGCTCATGTACCTCCATTCATAAATCCACTCCCAATGTATAAAATCCCTCCTCCTCCTCCTCCTTACTATTCCAAGCTCAAACACCACACAGTTGGACTGATCAATAGGGAGAGAGGCAAGGCTTGATTCATCACTGCAAGAGGAGAACTCAGAGTAATGCCATTACCAGTAAGTAAATGCAGCCTTACCTCCTTGTCCCTCTCGCTGTAATTAATCGCATAGTAAAATGTACCCAAGCCAAAAACAGAACCAGGACCACTGCACTGAATAGGCAAACACACGTTTAATTCACAGGCAAAAAACTGTTTACAACACAGAAGCCAGAACTTTGGAACCCAACAAATCCAGAGCCTCCAGACCCTGGACCACCTGATAATGAGTCACAAAGGTAGATGGAGCAGCCCAAGTGGCAGCCCAGTAGATGTCCTGCAAAGAAGCACCCTCTATCTCAACAACAGAAGCAGACATTCCCCTAATAGACCTCCCCTAGATCTCCAGAGGAGAGGACATATTAAACTGCTTATATGCCACCAGAATCACACATCTGATCCACCTGCTGAAGGTCTGAGTTGAAAGCTTACCCCCTTATGGGCTGGACCAAAATTTACAAGCAGAGGAGACCTGGAACTCCTTTACTCGTCCAGGTAGATCAAAACTGCCCTGTGCACATCAAGCAAATGAACTACCACCTCCTCCGGAGACTGAGGTTCTAGAAAAAACACCGAAATAATCCATTTCTGTTGAAGATTAAACATAATTCACCCTTGTCACAAATCCTGGGACCAACGGAAGAACAGTCCCATTCTCACACAACCAAAAGAAATGAGACAGAGAAAACAGAGCCTACCTCCCCATGACAGCGAGCCAAAGTAACAGCCCCCAGAAAATACACCTTCAAGGTCAGAATATGTAACCCCCACAGATGACGAGTGCAAATGGGGTATTCTGGAGAGCCTGCAAAATTAACTGCAAATCCCAAGACCGACACACCACCTGAGGGACTGGACTGACCAGACCCTAATCGTCCACGAGACCACCCCAAGGGGACTGGATAGCCTTAATTGCCGCCCACTTAAGAGTAACAGGATTAAAACCCAACTGAAACCAATCCTGGAGAAATTCCAGCACCTGAAGCAGAGATAGAGAAGTTGGAACCACATCCCTCCAATTTCACCAAGCCTGAAACATTATCCAAAGCAGAGCATAAGAGGACCTGGTAGAAAACCTCCTGGGTGCCTGCACAGAAGAGGAGGCCGAGAGACCCTGCAACATCAAACCCCCTGCTCAATAACAAAGCCGTCAGCTTGAGTTTCACCAGAAAATGCACCTGGAGACTCAGAAACCTCAGTGGAGAGGAAACCAGTGGAAAATGCCACTCCACACCCACCTTCATCTCCATCAACAGAGGAAACCAGGCATATCAGCAGCATCAGTGGTTGCCTGGATTTCTACAGCTGACAGAAACGGACATCCCAGCTGGGGCACCACTAGCTCTTGCTGGCACATCCTGCCAATAATCGCTCTCCTCCTCTGAATCATAGGCTGTGACCAACCCCTCTTTGCAGTTTGCTTCTCTATTGTTACGAATACAGTGAACTACAGTTAAACAGCCTTAAATAAATTGTCCCTAAAAAGACACCATTGGGGCGAAATTCCCACTAAAATCACCGTAACCTGTAAACATTCTCAGTAACATACCAGGGCAGTGCCATCCGTACATGTAACACATCCACCAATAACAAAATGCCCTACACTGTAGAAAATAACCGCAGCTCAAGCCTGCCGCAATTTTAAAACTTTTTACTGCCCCACAGACATGATTCTGTAACACCTTCCCCGACATTGGCTTAATACAGAGCCTCTCAGTCCCGTCAGCTGGTTTCCGAGGACTCCTGTAACCTCAGCAACCCAGGCATGCCCACCCTAGCTGAAGGAAGACACCACAGTCCTCCGCCCGGTTGAATGCAAAGAAGCAATGTCCTAGTCTGCTGCACCATGTGCAGATGAACAACTGATCCCCTCGATTGCCCCCTTACTGCAATCACGCCGGCCCCCACTGTAATTAAACCTGAACGGTTCAGTGTCACAGAACAGGCCAGGCAGCCCCCAGGCTTGCCGGCACTGTGCAGCGATGAGGGAGCCGCTCAAGATGCAGGGACATGGGCAACACGCCTGCCCAAATGCAGTAGGTCTCACATTTGCTTGCGTTGGAGATATTGACATTGTAAATGCATAACAGGATGTTTCTTGCCACATAAGTTGGTCAACCCTGCTGTATAACTTTGTCCTCTCTGCCACATAATTCCAGTGGAACTGCATATAACTAAAGCATCGCCATTAACCTTCCTCCATCTGCAGCAAAAAATGAAACTATTGCCATTATTTATTACATTTTTTAAATATTATTTTGGGGTCCCCATCTAACCTAGTGTGGGAACCCAGAGACGACCTAGACAGAGCACGTCATGCAGTCAGTGATGAGCAAAAATGTTTTGTAAAAGGAATCCCCCACATAGCATTATGGGGCGAGTTAAGTATTGGCTCTCCCGCTGTGCTGGGAGAGCCGCTTTGAGGATTTCTGTGTTTTCTGTTTTAAATGCTCCAGTTAGTATATTTTTCAGCTGCTTAACTTGTGCATAAGTGGTACTCATGTAATGTGCTCCTCAGATCGAGGTCGCGCTATATGAAACTTCACGTAGTCATGTACAGCGCTCCTCCGATTAAGTTTACGCTACATGAACCTTTCAAAAAAAGAAATAATTAAAAAAGAACACCCTCCTACCCCCTCCAACTTGCAGCCTTTGTGTGCAGACACCACACAAAAAAAACAGCAGCATGCTCAAAACAAGGAAGAAGGAAGAAACCACATCCGGCCACGCAGCGGGGAGGCAGAAAAAAAAGAAGGCGCCATACTAAGGTATGGCGGATCATGCAATAGTTCATGTAACAGGGTCAGTCTCCAAGGCAGTAACAAAGCATCCTCAGGGTGGGACAAATGTAAAGCATTTACCTATGAAATCAAGGGAGTTTTGAAAGTCAGGCCAAGGAACGAATGAAAGTGATAGACGTGAGATGGGTGTGGTGCAAGCCCACAGCAGTAAATTACAGCATGTCAAGAGACAGTGCCTGTGCGCTGTCTGGGCTCAACCTAAAAATAATTCTGAGGTGAATACTTAAAAAAAAAAAAAAAAAAATAGGTCAACTTGAAGAAGGGTTAGATGGCTCTGTATGTTTTTGTAAAACTATACAATGCTCCTGAACATGCTAACATACAATCCAATGTTGCTTTAAGTTTCCAAAACACATACATAGGTTATGTTCTTTTTCTGTGCATGTGGGCCAGCATTACAGTCTGCCATCTTTGACCATGTACTAACCTAAAATATTCCAACTAGAAGCTCAAATTAGGACAGTGTACATAACCTAAAAAATCCACCTTAGGATGCTTTGGAACATGTTGTCCCTTGACAGCAGATATAGTTGAGTCCATCTTGTTTTATATTGATGCGCTGGGCAACAGGTGCATGATTTATAAAAATAAATGAATGAACCAATAAAAACTTACCAAACTCTGCAAGCCATATTAGAAGGTACGATACATATCCTCGCACATCACAAACACTTTCAGACGTATTCAGAAAATGATTGTGCACAGAACCTTGTTTGCTTAGAGAGCAAGACTCGTCATGTGCCTGTTAACATGGCACTGTCTTGTAATTTGCACTTTCCATTAACAAGAACCTGATGCTGCCTTTGCTTGTCATGCTGTGGATGGTAAAGTCAAATAAGTAATGTGGCGGGAGGGGTGAGTGACGGAATGGAGGACCAGGCACAAGGGGCAGTGGGAGGGACATGCAGCAACATGGGAGGAGGTGGGAGGGAGGCATGCTGTATTAAAAGACACTGAACTGCAGATTTATCAACAGTCTATAAAGAAGATTGAGGACAAAATCAGCTCCAAACCCAAGTCTTTAGATTCATTCCTTGAGTTGCACTTACCAAAGTGCTACACATCTTGCTTTTTTGACATACTGCAGGTTATGGTGCCAGTTCACAGCATGCTGCCCCTACGTGCACACCACCACGCCCACTCCTATTCGTCCGTGGAGCTCAACGGTTATGGTGTAGCTTACTCTTGAGCGTTACCGGGCTTGCACCTGCGTCAGGTGCTAAAGTCACAAAGGCGGCCACGTCTGGGACAGGCATGCTAGTAATCACCTGCTTCCATTTGATCGTATTTACAAATTAAGCTGTTAGCAGAACCTTTAGCCAAAACTGTAAGGCACTTGATCTCAGTGGCACACCATACATTGATTCCAGTGGTTACCTTCTGCATTGTTAACTTTGATATGGTAAACAGTCACAAAGTCAGTAAGAAAGAAAGCCTCACCAGGCCTCTACCCACACAATGATGAGAACATTATTCATTTAAAAACAATGGCTATAACAAGAACCCGATGCTGCTTCTGCTTGTCATGCTGTGGATGGCAAACTAAAATGAGTAACTTGGAGGGAGGGATGCGGAACAGGGCAGGAGCACCAGGCGCAAGGGGGGAGTGGGAGGGACATGCAGTGACATTAGAGGAGGTAGGAGGGAGGAATGGTATGTTAAAATGCAAGCAGCCACGGGTGCCTAAGCTGAACACAGGAAACGGTGCGAGGAGCAGGAAGAGAAGAAGAAAAAAATAGACTGCCAAAGAACAGATAACAAACCAAAGCGCAATCCTACAGTACTTGGTCCCTGCTCCCTGAGAGAAATAAAGAGGGACAAAGAAGCAGGACTGACCACTAACAAGCAAGGACTTTTAAAAGACACTGAAACAAACAAATGAAATGGCTTCAAGCCCACAAGAAGTAAACTAAAGTATACAAGAGTTTGTACGCTTACAGTGGACCTAAAAAGGAACAGGAAGTAAGGGGAATGATTTTTATACTTTGGGAGTGGATTTGTGAATCGAAGCATAGGGACCTCACTATCTGATTCATCACAGCAAGAGGGACGATAAAGTAATGGAAATTACACTGACATGAAAGGAACATTACAAGGGATGGTGTTGGGTCTTATGTCTCATGTTGTGTTATCTTGTACAACACATACCTTCGAATGTTACCACCACAGAATGTTGCCCGCCAAACTTGCAGGGCAGTTTTCCCCTAGTCTTCCTTCCTGCTGAGTGTGTTATTCTGATTTCAATAAATATTTTTACTTACTTGGATTTGGTATGAAGATCTGCATTGGTGGCCCGAGTCCAGTAGGGATTGTTGGAGCCTATATGTATTGAGGCTGCCATGTCTGTTGCTGAATTGGATTATCACAGCTTATATTGGTAACTATCGCTGCCAAAAACCAAACCTACTGCAGGGGAAATAAAAAATAGGAACTTTACTAGATTCTATGAAATTCAATGACACAAATAAAAAGCAGTCGGCACGTTGTTGCATTATCACATCATGAGGATGTGCATACATGCCGTCTTCTTGGACTCTGAGACCAACTCAATTTGTAGCACGTCTCACCAGTAGGGAAAGCCCGATCTGTAACTCGCACACCTTCATTTTCACACAGGTAATTTATTTTTCCTCCTAATTCTCTTTATGGTACATGATTATTGAGAACAGCAAAGGTTATATTGCATATCATAGTTAAGTCAGTGATGCACACTCCTTCTTCATCAGTTATTTTCAGAATATTTCCAAAGTGGACTTTTTTGTTTTCAGATTACAGATGATTCTCACACCTTGTTCTATAATTGGTGCGTCCTTGTGCACCAATTTCTGATTGATTTATTGTTTTTACATTATTTTACACTTTATCAAGTTGTCTTCCACAATTTTCTTATCTCAATATATCATAAGTATTTTATTTTTATGGGGCAACTGTATTCAAACAATGTTCTTGAATTTATTTGAATTCAATTCTATATTGTATGTGCCCTTGAAATTATCACAATAAATTGATAGTCCTTATTTTGCATAGCAACCAGGGTAAGAGGTAACCCTTGGTTCTCATATTTCATCTTATAAAAAGTATAATAGAAAATGCTACAGAATGTTGTTCCTCCACGTTCCTTCCTGCCTTCTCCAGGTATGGACTGCAAACTGTGAAAAGAAGGTTTTAAGTAGTATCTTGATGCTTTTGAAGTATAAGCATTTACTCAGAAAAATAATTATACGTTGCTAAGAAATTGTGAAGGACCAGAAGGTAGAAAAGTCCAAAAGCATTTACCACAAGAAACAGATGTAGGTGAAGGTGGTATGACTGATGAATTTGCATCGTCTATGAAATGTTGGATGTATGTTTAACCCGCACATGAATATCATTTGGAAAGGTGCAAGTTCTGTAAAAGACGCTAACTTCCAGGTGAACCAATTGAACATTTTGTGGATGCACTAAGGCCCATATTTAAGATGCACTAGTGCCACATTAGCGTATTTTGTTTTCACGCTGATGTGGCATTAGGCTTAAAAAATTACAGCACCATATTCACAAAGTGGTGCAATGAGTACATTGCACCACACTATGCATAATGTATGCAAAGGGGGTGTTTCCGCTTTAGGGGGACCGCAAAAATGGTGCAGTGGAATTGAAGAGATTCCACTCAGTCAGATTTTGTGGCTTCTTTTAATGCCTGCTCAGAGCAAGCTGTAAAAGAGGGCACACCATTGGTGACAATGGGCCCCTATGTACTGTTCAGAGTTAGCGCCACATTTTTGGCGCTAACCCTCAACAGTACATCAACCGTGTCAAAAATGTTAACACTATTGCCCCCTACCCTGTGCCAAGGTGTGCTGTATTTTAAATATGGCGCACACAGGGTGGCAGCAGGGGGGGGGCTAAGGGGCACAAGAAAAGTGACGCTTCACCACTCTTCTTCAATCTGCCCCCAAGAGTCTTAGCAACAACATGTGAATGCAAACCTTTTGAGGAGGACATGATTCAGGACCACGTGATGGAAAAAAACAATAGTAAGACATTTAAAGAAACCTTGTTGACTACTTCCAATTTCACATTGAGTAGAGTGAATAAAATTGCCTTACGAATTAAAACCAGCATCATACGTGGCAGAGATGGCACTTTCTCAACAGACTTAAGATTTAATAAACAACTACACCAAGAGCCAGATGTACAAAACCCATTTGCATTTCTTAACGGTACGAATCGTTATTTCAGGCTGATAAGAAATGCAAAATGGCCTTTTCTGAAGTACAAAGGCCTCTAGGAAATCGCAAATTGCCATTTCTACCCTGTAAAAATGGCAATTTGGGATCCCCAGAATAGGAAATCACAAATAGGGATTACCTATTCGCGATTACTATTCTGATGTATAAAGCATTTCCTAAATGCGATTTGGGAAATTTTGAAAATGCAATTACCATTGACTTTAAGTCGATGGTAACCATGTGCAATTAAAAAGAAAAAAAAAAAGACCCCAAAATGCTTTTTTGGATTGCAATAGAGCACACACATGCTCCATGGGCATGTTTGTGCTCTACATGTGCACCACTATTTTTGGGGGTACACCGGGCCGGGGCCTATTGCCATGCTTGGTTTTGCATTTCCCAAATAGGAAATCACTATTTGGGAAATGCAAAACCGACCTATTGACACAAATGCAATAGGATTCCTTTTTTGCGATTTCCTAATAGTGATTCCTAATTTGTAAGAATTGCTGTTAGGAAATCGGTATTTCTGTACATAGCTTTTTGCATTTCATAAATAGCGATTTCTATGAAGTTGCTTTTTAGGAAATGCAAAAATGCATTTGAGTACATCTGGCCCCATAGCACACAAACTTTTGGGATTTATTTTTTCCTATCATTGTGGTAGTGATGATCATCTGGGTAATGTGCAGTGCTCCCCTCCATTGGACTGAATATGCAGTAAATATCATGAAAGGGTGTTTGCTGAAGTCTGCAAATCCGACAAACCATTCTAGTCAAGATCTGTAAATGCTCCTAATAAAATGGAGAAGGTGTGCAAAGATTTTGATTCAAGTGAAGAGAGCATTGTATTGTGTGTGGATACCTCTTTAGCTGGAAAAGTTAGTGAGTGTAATGTTTGGGAAGTGAATGCTTGTTTGTTCAAGAGTTCCTGTTCTCACATTTGTGTGAGTGGCAATGAGGTGCACATGATGACAGATTAAGGATCTCCATTTATGCTAATTAGTGTAAAAACATGATTGAAGTTTAGCAAATTTACACTAAGATAATATATAATTAGATCAACTGCATATAGTGGAAACCCAATTGAAGTTGTGGGATAATTTAATACTGTAGTATTTTCAGAGTAGCAGTACTCGTGTTACTGTGTATGTTGTCAAGAATGTGTCTTATGTATGAATTGTGTTTATTGGGTTGGTTGGATCACAGAAATTTGGAGATCATTTCAGATTACAATAATTCAGAGAAAGCTCTTTTGATGAAGAAATTTACGAGGGTGTGTACACTGGAGAGATCAGAGGTTTTCTGAAGTGTTTACTGAAAGGTTGGAGGAAACTAGGCACAACTTAATTCAAATGTGGTCCCCATGGTCCATAAGGTTAGAAGAGTTGTGCTAGCAGTAAGAGCAAAGAGGAAAAAGATTTAGAAAACTGTGTACACAATAAGAGTCCAATAAGGGTTCTGAGTGTTTATACCCTGCAGTACTGGCCCACAAGGCCCATGGGTCCCTTAGGATGTGGGTGGACTTCAGAGTCCGTAATGCCAGGATGTGGTTGGACAGACACTCTTTACATAATATACCAGAAATGTTGATGCTTCTTAAGGGAGCAGAAGTTTTCACTATATTAGATATGGCTTTGAGGTGGAAAGTGCACATTTGGAGTGTCCAGTGTTAATTACGTAGGCCTTAAGTTGTCTACCAGAGGGGTGGAACCTAAAGAAAATTTAGTCAAGGCCATTGTGGAGGCCCCAATGGCAAAAGGAAAAGAGCAGTTGTGATCCTTCCTTGGGTTGTTGCTGAATTTGACCGTCAAGAGATGCTTATGCGGCTCTTCTTTGAAACGGTTTGGCACTAGTAACCTTAGCATCATAGTGACTGATGCTAGTCAGTATGGACTGAGAGCTGTTTTGCTACAGCATAGGAACGTAAGGATGAAGTAGTAGCATCTGCAAGTCAGAGCTGCTTAAGGGGTGCAACGCCTTCATATTCCATTGTGGAGCAAGAGGCTTTGGTGCACTGGTAGGGTGTCAGCTATTTTGAACAATATTTGTTGGGAGCAGATCTTAGAGTTTGGGTTAACACACGCTTTTGGTGGATCTTTTCACCATGAAGGGTGCAGGGAAGACTACGACAAGGATAGCCATGTGGCAGTTCTGGCTGTAAGAATTTCAGTACCAGATTGAATATTACCTGGTGTGAAGAATAATATGGTAGATTTCCTTTCTAGACAGCCATTAGAGGCTGAATCTCTAGAGGATAAAGTAAATGATGATGGTGTTTTGGTCAGTGTTCTTACAACGATCACCAACGATGCAATCTCAGAGCTCATTGGTTACAAGCTTCAAATAAGGAGTAAGGAGGTTGTACTAATGAATCAGAGATGACCTGGTACTAAAGTTTCAGATTTGGGTGTGGAAGCGTATTGGCACATCCTTCATCTGTTGAGTGTAGTTATTGGTGTTCTGATGAGATTTAACTCTTCGGTTGCACCTGTGCCTTTCATTTCCCAGATGCTGGAATTAGCTTATGAGGGGTATGTAGGAATGTGAGCTATGAAAAGAAAGAAAAGAGAATTGTTTTGGAGGCCTGATTGTGCAAAATAGTGGGACAATTTGTGAGGAAATGTGTATATTGCTCCATCAGTGACAAATCACAGCTTATCATTCAGTGTTCGATGGAGTCAGACCCTGTTCTAGACAAGACTTTGTCTAAGATCAGAATGGATATCATTGGTGTGTTCAGTGTTCTAAAGGGTATAGTTAAATGTGGTGTTGTAGCCATATATTACTATTATTGGAGGCCAAATATTAGGTTTGTCAGTGAAGTCACCAACTCCAAGGTCAAAGAATTTCTTGAAAATGTGTTCTCAAGAGAAGTTGTTACCAATGAACCAGTAACAGATAATGGTCCTCAGTTTACTTTGACGCTTTCCTTAAACATTTGGGTGTCCAGCATACCTCCCCTTCTTTGTCATCCCAGGAGCATAAAGAAAAAATCCAGTTGTCTCTAGTGAATAGTTTGGATTGAATGTGTTACAAAACTTGTTGTGGGCATTTCGCACTACTCCTAATACTGATACTGAAGTGTCACCCTATCTTTTGTTGAGAAGAAGACTTCCTGATTCTAAAATGAACATGTTGTGGATGAGTTGAGGCATGTTTGAGAAGTCACTCAAAAAGGAAGTTGGCACAAGAGAATTATGAGAAGGTGATGGAAAGGAGATTGAAGGTGAAAGTGAAGGCATGGTAAGACTTAAACTACCTGATTTCTATCAGAAGGGAGCTTCTCATTATCTGTCACCAAATATGGTGTGCATGTTAGAGAAAGTGTTGTGGATTTGGATCATGGGGAGTGGTAGAACACAGAAAGGTTGTCGGTTATTACTTCTGCTTATGGAGAAAGGGAAAATGTGTCTCTGTCTGGACATTTTAAGCCTGGATACTGTGAAGATTATCTCTAGAGGACAACCTCAGTGCATTGATAGGTTTTCTATGGAAATCATCGAGGGTTCATTATCTTCCCAAGACCTAGAGGGGTTATATCATGTAAAATATTTTCTTGTTATTTGTGCGTGGAGAATGTGTCCTGTTCTTCACAGATTGTATTCCTGTGTGCACTTTTTTCTGTCTGCTTTCCTGTTGTTAAAGTAAAATGTTCTTAGGAAGATTGTCTATAGCATTTAACAGCGGTATATGTGTTGGGTCTTGTATGTCATGTTGTTACTTTTGATATGAAATGGAGATCTTCTTTGCAGATGGAAACTGGTAGATGCAAGAAAAAGGACTATGTTTATGAAGGATACTAGGAGCCTGCAAACGTTTCTTCTCCATGTGTAGCTTTGGCAACTTCTTTATTTCATTGTGAAAATTTTTGGCACGTTATCACTTGCCACCAACAGCAAAGTCCCCTTCCCGCACTTGAGTCTCTGCAAAATTACTTTTCTGCTTGTAGTGCTGGGCACCCATCGAAAAGTGCATGTATCATCACATTTTTCTTAAACACAATCATATTGTGTGTCCTCCATCTTTAAGACGGTTTAATCATCCAAAAATTAAGTTGCTGACGACAATTCCACCTATACTAATTTATACTGAAATGTAATTTTTCCTGAATTGTAATAGTTTGCAATCATTTCATCCAAACACGCATATTGTAAAGAAACATTTTTGAAAAACAATTTTGGTGTCTTAAATTCTCAGAAAAGATACACTTCAGTTCAGTTCAAAAGGACTAAAGAGGCCGGGATGAGACAACAAAGATCATAGCTACGAAGAAGCAATGTACAGACGTCCTACCTGTTATCTGGCTATTGCTGATTCAGGCATTTTTGAGAGTCCAAGCACCTGAAACACGTCGATTGTTGTGAACTATGTGCATCTTGGGTTTTTGTCTAAATAGGGCATTTCCTTTTATTATCTGTATGAACTTCATTACGGTGGAGACCCAGTTTGACCCCCTAAGATTATGGAAAATAAAAGTTGTGAGATATTCCAGCCACGAAGCGGGATGATGTACCTGATTTCGCTATATATTAATTTTAAAGGGGCCATTCAGGGAATAATGACACAGTACCTCGCAAAACCCCAGCTGACTTCGTCAAACGAACAAACATTTTTTAAAATGCCTATTGGTGATTTAGCAATGCAACCGGGACAGGGCAATGAGAATGTTTTCCTCCATACTGGATGACCTCTTTGAATAGATCTGATGCAGAATAAGTTCCCCCCAACGCAGGCAGAGCCTGCATTGACAATAGGATTAGCTTTTCAGCCAAAGTAAAAGTAATTGATCCATAGTTCATCAACTGAAGAAGGCGCATTACCAGGCGCAGCACAGACTGTAGTCAAGCAATCTTCAGTCCACTATGCATGAATACAGACTTCATACTAATAAAAAAAAAGTCAATGAGTTCTATGCCCCCTGAATCTGGTGCTGAAATCATTGTAAATCCCCGAGGCAGGATTTAACTTTCCTCAGAAAGAACTGTTATCACTGCAGTCTGGGCACCATGCAAGCATTCTATGTATTATGGGAAAACTGACACCCATTATGGAAGAAAGGGCAATTAATTGTCAGGAAATTGATTGTTCTTTGCAATGGGCTGCCTATTAAGAAAAAAAGGTGTGATACCGGATACTTATTCTAGCCACAGTCCGTGTGCCCAATATATTGAAAGTTAATACACACCTGATATCACACTCAACCACAATAGTTCTTCAACCTCAGGACAGCACAAAGGTGTCATCAGCTGGTCTCCCTGTGCAGTTGGTGGCCATCACCTCTAAAGGTTACACATTAACTCATAATAATACTAAAACTGTACTCATTATTTCCCGATACTAATCCATCACTAATTCTTGTTGGGTTCCAGACTAGCGTGCTACTCACCGAAAAGCGCTTCAACGCCTCGTCGGGGGTAGTAAGCGCTATATAAATATGATTACAATACAATACATGTTTATGGCAATGAGTTGTGGCATTGGCTTGTTTCTCATGTGGTTATTCCTATAGTGACATTGATTATGAGAACAAAGGCGTAGGATCTGCGTTGAAACTTTATAGTACTCTATAGCCATCTTTCTCCCGCTTGTTCGTTTTCCCCTTCCTCTGTCTTTCCAGTATGTGTCTTTTGCTCTCAGCAAATGCTTTACGCAGAAGAATAAGCGCCGGCCCTCAAAAATAAGTGCTGGTGCTCAGCACTGGAAACAACAAGCACAAATTAAACACTGTTTCTATCCCAGCAGATGTGACCTGTGCTCAACATTTGCTTATCGAGAATATCGTGTATAACCACCCTTCCAGAACCGGCACGGAAGAAAAAAACCCTCGGGCATAAAAACAGAGGAAAAGGGCATTTAATGTAGAATCGAACTGTAAGTACTCCAGAAACCAGGCTATAGCTTGCTTCCACAGACTGGTCAAAATGTTGCCTCTTGATCGCCATCCATATTATTTCGCGTAAAAAGGAGGAAATGTATCAAAAATGTCAGATACCAAACCACACATGCTTTACACTGTAAGCCTGAGCTTCACAGAAAAACATGTTTCTCACAGATATAATAAAGGACAATTACCTGAACTTGGTCCTGTGGCAAAGTGCTCTGGTGACTATTCCATGTTCAGCACTGCACACTGGAGTACTTTTTCGAGGCCTGACCCATGCAAGAGGATTTGTTAACATATTACCATTTTGCCGGCTTTGTTAAGCATAAATCGCAAACAAATGTTGCCCTTCTACTAGAAATAGGTGACAAACTATTTGAATCACTTGCACCAGGCCTTAACTAAAACTGAAACAAAAGTTTCCAACATACTGTCAAAAAAAATGTAAAACACCTGGCCATTCAGCCTGGTGTCTGAGGATTATGAGATGGAACTCCCCTCAGCATTTGTTTCAACACTTCTTTGAGCAACACAAGGCAGTGTAGGGTGCTCCATGCCTCAGTGGTGGTGGCGTTTTGCCTCACACAGGACTTTCTAAAGGCAGCAAATAGCATAAACATGTATACGTTTTTTGTTCCATGTTACAAATATAAACAATATCTAGAGATTGACATTTTAATTTATTAAAAACCTGGTTAAAACAATTCGTCTGTTCTACCATTCTTAATCTGGGACAGAAATCTAGATACAGTAAGACAAGAGGTAACCAAATGTCTACATTGTATTACATTGATTTTCACCTAAATATTGTCTTTAGTCTTTATGTAATGATACATTTAGCGGGAATTGGCAGAATCGTAAAAGATATTTTTGTGCATTGTATATGTTCACATGTTATGTTTATGGTTGGATGAGGTAGAGACAAATATTGGATGATACCCATACTACAAGCAGTAGTAAGTGGGGTTCTTAACACAGATGGTCGTAGATTGTTGTTCCAAACATGTTACTAGCAATTTCTGATAACCACGTGAACCACACCAAACCATATACTTATTGGTTTGTAATAGAGACTACGAGATCACTAAATCACTAGCAAATTTATTTTCTTTTATTGAACCAAACCACACAAATGATATACTCCAAGGTTTCATGGTTGCAGATTAAGGGAATATGTTATGCAGGCTCCTTTTGAGTTTACACCAAAAATCCCTTCATTTTTTTCTGTCACAAGGACCGTGGCCATTCGTAACTAAAGGACAAATTAGAGGTGGTCTAATTTTTGCTGTGGATTTCGCTATTGTCTAACCATGCCGCTCATTTAAACTATGAAGTAATTAAATGCTGTGTCAATGTCAAAGGCATGGATGAAAGTCATTGGCTGCAATACATCAAAGTACCTGCTCAGACTGGTAACTGCCAGAGACCGATAAGATCTAGACAAGAATAACTTTTTAGACAGAAAATGTTCAACAAGTGGATCAATGTAATTAAATAAACTTTCAAATATGTCCCACTGTTTAATAAATACTGCCCTAGAGATAGAACCATTTCTAAGCCTAGTCCCCGCCCTTTAAGAGCATAATTTAGATTTAGGGCATAATTAGTTCAGCGGTCGTACCCCCAGATCTGTATTTTTTGGTGTAAGTGGCCGTGTCTCCTTCCTGCCATTATTATATGATGAAATGAACTGAATTTGTTAACCCACCTGTAAAAAGAATAAAAAATTAACAGGGAACAGAGAAAACAACAAAAAACTGACCACTGAAAACACTTCTGGACAAGGTTGTGCTGCGGTGGAATGACAAAGGATCATGGTCTCAAATAATGTGTTTTATAGTGTTGTGTGAAGGTGAAAACAATTAGCCAATACACATCAGGTGTGTGATGCAAGCATCCATCCAAAATCCACAGGAATAGTACAATGTTCAACACGCCCGCAACTGAATGACGCCATCAGCTATCCGCCCCAGGACAATGCCAACTGTGAAATCTAAATATGGTCAGCGCAATGCTGCCACCCTGACGGCAACGGAGTTATGTTAGCCAGCACAGGAGTCCGCTGCATCGTTGGCAGTGAGTCGCTTACGTAATGGAAAACACTCTGTCAACGTAAACAGAGGATTAGCCAGCACACATCTAAAATAGAGCAGGCGGAAATGCATCAGCTTGACAGAGTACTTGTAAACACAGCAACAGAGGGGTGAAGGGGGTTCTGCCAAGAGCTAAATCAGGCCCTTAATTACTTTAATAGTGTACCCTAACAAGGATTGTGATTATTATTTGAGGTGGGTTCTGAGCCCCTACAGTAATACTCCATCATCTGGTATATATTACACAGCAGTATTTTATAAATAGGATGAGCCAGGTAATTTAATTGTCAAACATGCCATTTGTATACATATACATTTGTTTTCTAGACTAGCTATGTTGAACATAAAGTGTTCTTCTGTATTGTTCCCATCAGCTACTTTTTCAGTATTCAGTTCTCAAAATGATGCTGAGGTTTTAGCATTGGAACTGCTCACCATGCATATTTTTTGATTCCTGCACATTGATAGAAATAGGCCTTTGTATTGTTTTTCTTTTTTGATTGATGTGGAGCTGGAGATTGTCTCTCCCATCTTTTTTCATTTTCCAAGTCGCCCCTTCTCCCTGCTTTTATATGTACTCAATTCTTTGAGGTCTATTAATAGGAACATACTTTGTGAGGCAATCATGTAAAAAATCATTAATGTAAAAAAAGTGGATGCAAAAAAAACAAGGATGTAAAAACCTGAGACTGTGCAAACTTAAAGGTGTACGTTCTCCTGCATCACAGAATTAGTTTTCATGGTATCATAATGCATTCTAATTTAGGAAAAGAGAGTTCAATTGGTCTAAAACACCAACTGTTACCTTACCAGTCAAATATGGCACTACCCAATGCTTTTGATAGGTTGGCATCCAGGATGTGAAGTATATCTCTGCCCCTCTATGGAACCGGGTCTCCAAATAACAAAACTCTTCCAGAGGATGAAAAGGCATGCATAGTTCCCGAATGAAAATTTCCCACGAGTGTGCTGAACTCTCAGGAAGTCTAGAAATGGTGGTAGAAATGTTAATGTTATTAAGTGTAAGTGTCCTCGTGGTTCGAAGTGTCCTTGCTAGATAATCAAGAATCTTTGTTGCTTAAGCTATGACCTTGTTACAAAGCCTTGTGAAAACCCCTACTGCAAATGTTGGTTTCCTTTAGCCCAGCAGAAATAGGTGGAAACTGTGCCCTTTAAAGTCTGCATACTTTCTGCTACATTTTCCAGCCTTGATTCCTCTTTCACTTCATTTCTCACTCAGGGGGTTTGTTCAAGCATGGCTGCTGCTAATGCAACCAATTCTAAGATCTGCGCTTTTGGCATCCCATTACTTATTTGTTAGAAATGGGGTCTTTGGTTGACAGTCAGGTTACCCCCTGTTCAAGCAAGGACCCTCACTCTAGTCAGGGTAAAAGAGAATCACCCTCAGCTAACCCCTACTTACCCTCTTGGTAGCTTGGCAGAGCAGTAGGCTTAACTTCAGAGTGCTAGGTGTAAAGTATTTGTACCAACACACACAGTAACTTAATGAAAACACTACAAAATGACACAACACCAGTTTAGAAACATAGGAAATATTTATCTAAACAAAACAAGACCAAAACGACAAAAATCCAACATACACAAGTCAAGTTATGAATTTTTGAAGATTAAACAAAAAAACTAGCACTTAGAAACAAAAATGCTTCGATGAGATGTTAACACGGCGTCGTGATTGAGTCGTTCCCAACAAGCCGACACCAGCGGCACCGGACACGGAGTCGTGTAGACCCCCAAGTACAGTACCTTTGGTGAAGAGTGAAAACAAGGCGATGCGCGAAGTCGGGGATCGCGGCGTCTGTGCGAAACGTTGAATCCGCGCACTTCGAGCGGCGTCGGTCACGACGTGGTGCGGCGACTTCCACGGAGTCGCGGACTTCAGTGGGGCTGCAGCGGTGTCGGGCCTGCGAAGAGCGTCGCGTTCCAGCGAAGGTTACAACGTCGGGTGCAGGCGGCGTCACTGGATTCAGCAGCGGCGTTGGTCCGGAGTCGTCCGAAGTCGATTTCCTTGGATTTCCACCAGCTTTCCTTTCAAGGGCCCAGGGACTGGATAGGGCACCACTTGTCAGAGCAGGAGTCTCTCCAGAGACTCCAGGTGCTGGCAGAGAGAAGTCTTTGCTGTCCCTGAGACTTCAAACAACAGGAGGCAAGCTCTAACTCAAGCCCTTGGAGATTTCTTCACAAGATTGAAGGCACACAAAGTCCAGTCTTTGCCCTCTTACTCTGGCAGAAGCAGCACTGCAGGAAAGCTCCACAAAGCACAGTCACAGGCAGGGCAGCACTTCTTCCTCAGCTATCAGCTCTTCTCCAGGCAGAGGTTCCTCTTGGTTCCAGAAGTGTTTCTAAAGTCTGTAGATTTGGGTGCCCTTCTTATACCCATTTTAGTCTTTGAAGTCACCTTTCTTCAAAGGGGACTCACACCTACTTGTGAAATCCTGCCTTGCCCAGGCAAGGCGTCAGACACACACCAGGGGGTTGGAGTCTGCATTGTCAGAGGCAGGCACAGTCCTTTCAGATGAGAGTGACCACTCCACCCCTCCCTCCTGGCAGAGATGGCTAATCAGGAAATGCAGGTTACACCCCAGCTCCCTTTGTGTCACTGTCTAGTGTGAGGTGAAAAACAACCCAACTGTCAAACTGACCCAGACAGGGAATCCACAAACAAGGCAGAGTCACAGAATGGTTTAAGCAAGGAAATGCTCACTTTCTAAAAGTGGCATTTTCAAACGCACAATCTTAAAATCAACTTTACTAAAAGATGTATTTTTAAATTGTGAGTTCAGGGACCCCAAACTCCACATGTCCATCTACTCTCTAGGGGAATCTACACTTTAATCATATTTAAAGGTAGCCCCCATATTATCCTATGAGAGAGACAGGCCTTGCTACAGTGAAAAACGAAATTGGCAGTATTTCACTGTCCGGACATATAAACCACATTACTATATGTCCTACATTATCCATACACTGCACCCTGCCCTTGGGGCTACCTAGGGCCTACCTTAGGGGTGCCTTACATGTAAGAAGTGGAATTTACAGTGTAAAAATACACACACAGACACTGCAGTGGCAGGTCTGAGACATGATTACAGGGTTACTTGTGTGGGTGGCACAACCAGTGCTGCAGGCCCACTAGTAACATTTGATTTACAGGCCCTGGGCACCTTTAACAGTAAAACAAATATGCCAATCATGGAGAACCAATTACATACACATTTTAAACAGGAGCACTTGCACTTTAGCACTGGTTAGCAGTGGTAAAGTGCCCAGAGTAATAAAAACAGCAAAATCAGAGTCCAGCACACATCAATAACCTGGGGAACAGAGGTAAAAAGTTAAGGGAGACCACGCCAAGGATGAAGAGTCTAACATTATTCAGTACCATATTTGCCTGGTGCATGTTGACATATGGATTACTGGGCCTTCTCTAATTACCCCCCTGTTTTTGGTGTGTATATATAGACACAGAGCATCCTGCTTCCCTTATGGTCAGGCTGGTGCTGCTAGTTTGTATATGATTTATTACTTATTGTAATTATGTGTCTGTCTCTCACTAGCCCTCACTATTCACACCACCAGACACTGTGTCCTGTAACACGATAGCTGCACCTCAGTGGGCATCAGACATAACAGAAAAATACTTCCCACATAGCCATAAAACAAAACCAATGGCCTTCCAACCACACACCTTACCAAGTGTAGCTTGCTATCCATGTGGCTATTGCTTCCTCACCATACATAGCAGTAGTACACACTATCCAAATGCTATGATACAATACAATCTGCAAATGGGATGTCAACAGCCCTGTCTGTTACTTTGCAAGCATCTATGTTTGACATTCAAAGGGGGTAAGAGGGTCTGTCTAAACAGAGCCTGCCATATTTAGCCGTTCATGGAAGTAGCACAACATCAGGGGCACGTCAAACACCCCGGAAAGAAGCTGGAATGGAGGATGGACAGTAGCACCACAATCCTTGTGAGTAAAGAGTGTCATGTGGAAAGTGAACTTGACACTCTGATTTTGTACACAGTTTGAAAGAGATTTTGTTTCTGATTCATGATCTGTGCAGCTGACCTCAAATTGTGTACTTCCAACATTCCAGCTTTAGACTGGGGTGAGAAGCTATGTCTGAGAGCAACATGGGAAGGTTCTGGTCTCTTCTTCATGATGGTCAGAACGCAGGGGACTACAGGCCAGAAATCCCGAACTACAGCCTGGAAAAGGAAGCAAAATAGAACACTGTACCACTGTAATCAAGATATACCAGACTGAAGAGCCCTGCTTCAGAGAGGACCTGGCCTGCTAGTTCAGGCTGGAATGTTCCTTTTAGAGCTGGCTCACAACTAATTATCACAATGACTGGGTCAAAACTGAAAGGACATCGTGATCAAAAGAGTGATGGGTTGGGATGCTACCCCGAACGATTGCCATTGGTTAGACAAATTGCAAGCATTCTTCTCAACACCTTTTTCTGAGTATGCTAACTGCCCCAATGACCATCTGTATAATCACTTGATGATAGCCTGCATGACCACTCAACCACTTCAGTACAGATTCCCTGACAATGACAACTTTATAACAATTAGCATGAAAAGGTTTTTCATGGCAGACTGCTAAAAAAAACTGCATGCCAACTTTGTGATAAACAGCTTGAGAAATTACAGCTCCATATTTTAGCGTACACATTCTATGGAGTGGCCTCTTATTTTTAAGTAAATCACTCTATAAATCTGACTACCATACGTGAGGAGAAAGGGTACAGCTGCAAAGGATGTGCTACACTGCAGAAAATCACCATATATCTAAATATCATTTACAATTGTATAGGGGAGCCTTTTTCGCCTGAATGACTTCAAAGCTATAGGAGTAACAATGATATGGTGTCTGCCTGCAAACAAAGCGTGCAGCTCTGGGTGAAGTGGCTCCCTGCAGGCTAGGATTTACCGACAAAACGAAAGATTACATGCAGAAAATAGCAAATACTAAGAAAAGGAAAATATCAATTACGGTGTTAATATATGTAATTTACTTCTGTTAAGGAATTACATTGAATGAATCTTACTTGTATTAGAATGTGTGCTAGTTGTATGATAACCTTAGTCCACGGAGGCCCAGTACACTCAGCACTTTACAAAATTATCCTTAATATTTTTTATTTAGCAATGTTAATTTTTCCCTTAAATATCTCCATGCTGGCACGGAGAACGTATACCTATTGTGATGCGTGAATGTTATTGCATGCATTTTGTAAACAAACCCTTCATTTTAGATTCACAAATTTGCTTTCACTTATAAAAAAGGAAATAATACAGCATAAGATGCACTTAAATGAGAGTTACACTGAAAGGGATGGACAATGGAAGACACCAAGTAAAAGGACTGGGTACTTGAGGGATACTAGGGGTCTGCAAAATGTCTCTTCTACATGCGGAGGTGTGCAAACTTTTCAATTCAGTTCTGTGTGAAAACTGAAATTTCTTGCCATTTTTTCACTTACAGCTAACACCACATTTCCCTTCCCACACTTGAGTGTGTGCGTAATTATTTTTCTATCTGCTCTGTTAATCACCCATTAAGACGTTTTAATATGTTAATATTTTCTCAGGCTCACACACATTCTTTATCCTGCACCGCCATTGACCCGATTTAATCACTAGCAAACTAAGTTACTGATGACAATTCCACCTATACAAATTTAATTATTGCCGGGGGTGTAGCTTAATCAGTGAAATTCAGCGAGGAGGGGTGTGGCTCTCTAAATTCCCAACTAAAAAAGCAGTGGACGGCATGGTGGAGGGAGTGAGATGACCAAGGTTTGGGATGGATTGTTAGAAATGGGGTCCCTGGTTGGCTGTCAGTTTGTACTCTGTCCAAGCAGGGACCCTCACTCTAGTCAGGGTAATGGAGATACACACCTAGGATAACCCTTGCTCACCCCTTTGGTAGCTTGGCACAAGCAGTCAAGCTTATCTCAAAGGCAATGTGTCAAGTATTTGTACCAAAACACACAGTAACACAGTGAAAACGCCACAAAAGTACTCAACACAAGTTTAGAAAAATAGCCAGTATTAATCTGATTAAAACAAATCCAAAATACACAAGCAAAGTTATGAACTAAGAGATTCAACTTTAATATAGTGCTTAGAAACACAAACGCTTCAATTTGGTGTTATCACTGCATAGTGACAGTCGTTCCCAAAACTCCGACGCCAATTGCGCCGTTCACGGAGTCACATGCACCTCCAGGTACAGTACCTTTTGAAAGTGAGGAAACAAGCCAGTGCACGGAGTCGGGGAAGCTAGGCACCGCTGGATCCGGTGCGGCGTCGGTTCTGATGCTGCAGAGCAGAGGAGTGGAGGTGCTGGTGCGCAGCGTTGTGTCCTTGCTGCAAAGCAGTGGAGATGAGGCAACATCGGTGCAAAGCATCAGTTCCTTACTCTCCGGCTGGGTCCAAGTCCTGTGGGTCAAGACGTGGTGGGGGCGACCTCGCAGGGATGCAGTCGCACCATGGGGCTGCAGGTGCTGTGGCAGAGTCAGGTGCCATGGACACCGGTGAAATGGTACTCGGGACTCACAAAGTCACAGGACATCAGTAGCTGCTGCTGCTGCGTTGGTTGGGGTCATCCCACTCCAGCAGGGACCACAGCTTCAGTTGCAGGCGGAGTCAGGCAGCAGTGTCAGTCCGGGCATCTTCCAAAGTCAGTGCACTTGTTTTTTCTTGTTTTTTTTCTAGCTTTCACGCCCAAGTGCTCAGACACTGAAATAGGCACCACCTGGTGAATTAGGGTCCACAGCAAGTAAATCCAGAGAATGTTAGGTGACGTTTTTGCTGTCCCTGAGACTTCTTAACAGGATGCAAGTTCAGTCCAAGCCCTTGGAGAAACTTCACAAGCAGGATACACAGCAAAGTCCAGTCTTTGTCCTCTCTAAGGCAGAAGCAGCACCTGCAGGCCAGCCCAGCAGAGCACACCCAGCAAAGGCGCAGTACTCCTCCTCCAGCTCTTCAGCTCTTCTCCTTGACAGAGGTTACTCTTGATCCAGGAGTGTTCTAAAAGCCTGGGGGTTTGGGCCCACTACATATACCCATTTCTGCCTTTGCAGTAGGCAAACCTTAAAGAAAAGTCTCTGTTGTGCCCAGGCCTGGCCCCAGACACAGACCAGGGGGTTGGAGACTTCATTGTGAGAGGACAGACACAGCCCTTTCAGGTGTAAATGTCAGCTCATCCCTCCCCACCCTAGCCCAGGAGAATTATCAGGATATGCAGGACACTCCTCAGCTCCCTTTGAGTCACTTTCTAGAGGGAATTCACAAATTGCTCAACTGTCAGTCTGACCCGGACGTGGATTCCACAGGCAGGCAGAGGCACAGAACGGTTAGACAAGAAAAAGCCCACTTTCTAAAAGTGGCATTTTCAAACTGACTAAAATGTGAGATCATACGCCACCAAACTCCATATCTCTATCTGCTCCCAATGGGAAACTGCACTGAAAAGACATTTAAAGGCAGTCCCCATGTTAACCTGCTATGAGAGAGCTTGGCCTTGCAATAGTGAAAAACGAATTTGGCAGCATTTCACTATCAGGACATGTAAAACACACCAGTACATGTTCTACCTTTTTAAATGCACGACACCCTGCCCATTGGACTACGTAGGGCCTACCTTAGGGGTGTTTTACATGTAGTAAAAAGGGAAGGTTTGGGCCTGGCGAGTGGGTACACTGGCCAGGTCAAATTGGCAGTGCAAGACTGCACACAGACACTGCAGTAGCAGGTTGGAGACATGTCTACAGGGCTACTCATGTGTGTGACACAATTAGTGCTGCAGGCCTATTAGTAGCTTTTGATTTACAGGCCCTGGGTACCTTTAGTGTGCTCTACTAGGTGCTTACTAGTAAATCGAATTGGCCAATCATGGAAAAGCCAAGTAGAGTTACAATTTACACAGAGAGCACTTGCACTTTAGCACTGGGCAGAAGTGGTAAAGTTCCCAGAGTACCAAAACCAGCAAAAATGAAGTCCCGCACACAGTCAAAAACGCAGGAAGCAGTGGCAAAAAGACAGGAGAAACCACACCAAAGATGCCAGGTCTAACATGGACTCTTTCCAGGAGGGCCAGGGGGAGTACTGATTTGCATTAGATGGGCCTTTGTCTAGAGTGGCACAGCGGACGACCAGTGATGGATTGGAATGCACGCCCAAGCAATTACCACTGGTTAGACTATTTGCAAGCTTTCATTCCATCAGCCTTTGGGTGTTTGATTGCCAGTAGTATGCCTGGAAACTTGAGTGGTGCAGCTACTCACAATGTTTGTGTATTCAAAAATGTAATACATTTGCACCCATTCAATGTATATTTCTATTAGTCACTATATATATATATATATATACATATATATATATATATATATATTTAGGATCCCAATCCAAAAAATGAACATGTTAAAACCTCTCTGTAAAATGAGATCAACATAAATAACCAACACAGACATGCCGGACATGGTGTTAGGGTCCCTAGACCAGCTACCAAACCAAAAATACATTGTAGAGGTGTCACACCCTAAACACTGCCTGCGAAGCTATGCCTCTTCCACATGATCCTGGTAGTTCTCCCTGGAATCTCTTGACTAAAGTGATGTACAATAGAACAGCCTTGAGTCTCTGCACTGGGATCACTTAATTTAAATGTATTTTCACAGCACACACTCTTTGCCTCTGCTACAAGAAGCCTTAATGTTAGACCTGCCAAATCGTGCATGTGGGCAGGGCTCTACGTTTTTAGTCCTCACGTTTCACAGATTATTTGATCATATGACTGACGGCTTCATGTGCTAAAATTGAATTGCAAATGGAGGACAGCATGAAGGCATATTAATAGGGCAAGCTCTGCCATGGGTCTGGCTTGCCTGTAAGAGTCGGAGCACAAGCGAAGGCATGAAAACATTTGCCATGTAAGTTGTGCAACATTCATAATGTACAAATATTATACAGTCTCCTCAAAATCAAAAAGTGTATTTCATTAATATTTGGAAGCGTTTCACCTTGGTATATCAGAATATATCCCTGTATAGACATTTTTTTAAAGTGATAGTTTTTAGAAACATTCATAGCTTGCCCCCACTGACAATACCATTAGTAAACTATGGGCCTGATTCTAACTTTGGAGGACGGTGTTAAACCGTCCCAAAAGTGGCGGATATACCACCTACCGTATTACGAGTTCCATAGGATATAATGGACTCGTAATACGGTCGGTGGTATATCCGCCACTTTTGGGACGGTTTAACACCGTCCTCCAAAGTTAGAATCAGGCCCTAGGTGTCCGTTCAATAGTCATGCAAGTACTAACCGTGGCCTAGATTCTTATTATAGATGGAGCTATATTATAGTCTATTAAATGTAACAAAAGGTGTGCTTTGTAGGGTGCTCATTCTAAAGTATTTACAAGAAGGCACATAATAAAAGAAATAGCCTCTATGAAATAAATACATCTCTCTATCCCTCTGTATCCCTCTCCTGTTTACATTAAAGCTCATGGTTTTGTCTTTCATTCTTGGATCACAATGAGGAAAACCCATGCAGACATAGCAGACTTGACTCGGCCCCCATCCCAACTACCAAGCCAAGAATGCATTTATTTGGCGGGGGAATGCCACACTCCACACACTGCCCCTGAAGCTACGCCCGCCCTTGAGGATTGAAATATATTTTTAGCTGAATGTTAATGTTTTGCAAACATTTGTTCCCCAACATGAACATTTTTGCAAAGAAACATTACAAATAAAGATTGTTTGTGACTTAAATTCGGAGAAAAGATGCATTTTACTTCGGTTCAAAAGGGCAATGGAGTGTGGAATGGGACATAAAGATCAAAGCTACAAATAGACAATGCACGGACAAAGTACCACTTCACATTCTACCTTTATCTGGCCATTGTTGTTACAGGCATTTTTGAGAGTAGGAGCATCTGGAAGCCGTCCATTGTAGTGCGCTATTTCCATCCCATTGTTTTCTTCCTTTTTTTGCCAAAGGAGGGCATTTCTGCCGTGACTCACTCCGTATTGATGGAAAATAAACGTTTTGAGACATCCCAGTTAAGCCACTGGTCATGATAATGGCCTTGGTCTAGCTATACCTTCAATTCTAAAGGGGACATCCAGTGAAGGAGGTCTCAATGGAACTCAAACCGCTGCTGACATCATCTAACAAATTAACATTCTAAAATGTCTATTGGTGATTGTTCGTAACGCAGGACAAGACAAAGAGAACTGGTTTTCTCTACACTGGATAGCCCTTTAAATAGATCTGATGCAGAGTAAGATGCAACCAAGCCGGTAGTCCCTGCAGTGGCGATAGGTTTGGTTTTTCAGTCAAAGGAAACCTGATTGCACCACAGTTCATTAACTAAAGAAGGCAAATTACTGATGGAGCACTTTGCTTCGTCCAAATTCTGGTGTAAATTCTGGTTCATGAAGCGCTCTCCGATCAACTTTTAATTCCAACAGGCTACACATCAAATGTAATACATTTCAATAACATGAAGCTCATTAGGCTCCACAAGGAACACAGGGAGTGACTAAGGGCTTGATTTAGAGTTTGATGGAGGGGTTACTCCATCACAAATGTGAATGCATAAATCACTACATTTCAAAAACAATCCAAAGATCACAAACAGAAAGAAAAGCCATTAGAACTTGGTCTCAAAAGATCAGTTCTCCCATAGAGAGCACTCTTCTTTGCTAAGTCTGGAAAAGTATCAGCTAGTAAGTCGGAAAGAAGGGTTCTTCTGTAAAGACATCAAAAGTCAAGTGAAAGGGCATCTGCATAGGGTCTGACAAAGCAGCTTCTGGGGTATCTTTTACAATTAATTTGCTTAAATCACACAATTCTAACCGTTACTACACATATACATGGTTCCCACCTAGTTGACCAATCAGATTTAAGCAGAAAGTGATTGCTAAATTCATTATTTCTCAAGCTCCTCCACAATGAGACTACTTTAAACGTTCTTCAAACTAACCGTTATCTGAAACGTATCGTGTTACATTTGGGCCAAGCTGTGCATTGCAGGTGCATCACAGCAGCTCCTTAGTGCCTTCTACAAGGATTTGATAAAATAAGACATTTCACGGGAGAACAGAACACCAATGGCACACTGAAATAATATATGGGGAGTTAACATCTCCGGAAAACGAAAAGACACATCAGGAAAGAACGATGGTAATCAGATGTCAGCCATTTTAACTCATTTGCGTGTTATATGTTAATGTCAATATAAGTACCAAAAAAATAATTATGAAAAATTGCCATAATTATTAGGCGTACCACAGACTACAGTGAAACTATCTTCAGTCCACACTGCATGCCAATTAACAGCAATCCAACAAGACAAATGGCAAAGGTCAGCTGCATATTCCTTACCTTAACAGGCCTCGGGAAATCTACTTGCTCACTAGGCTAAGTTTTATCAGGGCAGGCTAATTTTAGAGAATACTGGCCCTGTGGGTGAGAGTTCAAGTTGGAGATGATCAAGTGTTCTGTTCATATTCAGAAAATGAATGAGCAATACAGATGCCTTTAACTCTTGTTTTTATCTTGTCAGATTTGCTGTGTATTCCAAGACCTAGTTCAAATGTCTGCTTATGTGTTCTGAAAAATGCTGCTTATTTTATCCTTCCTCTAATTGCAAAGTTATAGGATTTTGTAAAGTGAATTGTATGACAATCGTGCTGGGGACAACAATAAGTTATAACTTGCAAATTAGTTGTATAAATATTTCAGCAGTTAGAAAAGCACTTTTTTGTAATTCTGAAGTGAGATAAAACCAAAGATTTTAATAGGACCAAAACAAATCAGAATGCTTTTCTTGATGACATGCAAATAATTATTTACTGAAACATTAAATATTTATTATTTATAAATATATCTATATATTTTGTTTTTAAATATGAACTGAAAAACGATCCTCTACACTCTTTGATAACAATGCTATTAGTGACCAAGGAGGCAAGTGAGGTCTCATATGTACACTTATGTGGGCTAGATTTTTAATATACATAGAGCAAAAGATTAGTTTGCTGAATCAAGCAAACCATTTTTATAGCAGAATTGTTTTTGCCTTGGATCACACAATTTGAGGTGAGTTTATGGGCCAAGCGCATTGCAGTTAAGTCAAGTAGATTATTCAAGTCACCAGATCTGCAGGCTGGTAACGTATTTCTTATTTTTCGAGGCCTGCTCAGAATATTCCCCAAGCATAGGACTGGATCCAGAAATCTTTCAGCAGTATCTCTGCATGCCAATAGGTGGCATTGTTCCGCCCCTCATTGGCGTTGTCGCCATCATCTGTGCCAGAACTGACTTGTGCAGTGTCGACATAGGTACCACCACACCACTCTGACACTAGTTTTCTTTCCACAGCATCAGAGTAGATCCTGCAAGAGCTACCTCTGTTCATTTGTTTAAAACTACTTTTTTCAAAGTTTTGTCAACATTTTGAAACCTTGCCTCCCATCATGGAAGCTATCACCCCAAAAAATCAGAAAAACCTGTGGGGTTTAAACTTTGTGGTTCCTGTCACAAGCAGATGTCTGTCTGGTTTGTCTCTGGTAATTGGAGCTGGGCCATCACCCAAGACATGTGAGGACTGGTGCATCATGCTGCAGGTGTACACACAATCTCCTGGTTGCTCGACATTAGCGGACTCCGCAACACACCAAATCCTGGTCATCTGGAAAGTCCCAGACACACTAACAGAGCCATTCCAGGTGCTCATCATTGTGCTCAAAGTCCCTGGGTAAGGCCACAAGAAATCAAAGAAGTCAAATCATTCTTTGATGCTGCTGTGCCAGTCCAAGTCATCTGATGAGGCATGGGAACTACATCACCACTCTAGGCCTCACACTCATGCGTCAGCCATGGAACCTGCCTCTGGGTCCCCTCAACATATTCCCGAGTTAACTGGAAGAGGAGCGACCATATTCCAACTAAGTAAATTTTATGAGGCCATGCACCCAATTTGGAAAGGCTGACTAATCTGAAGCATCTTCAGGCCCCATGAGTTCGACAGGTGCTCCTACCACTGGATTTCCACTGGCAGATGTCAGTGGTCTGGACATTTCATGAGACCCAGGCCTAGTGCCTCCTCCTAGTGTCACTACAGAGGGAGAGGTTTAATTTGCCATGGTGGTGTGAAGGGCAGCTGACACCCTGGACCTTATGTGCCCTCAGTGGCAATCAAGACAAACGTCTTCATAGGGGTTCTTCAGCCAGTAGTCACCCCCACAAAACCTCTCCTTCCTTTCAATGGAGCCCTCACAGATGTCCTACTCGGACATGGTCCAAGCCCTGCACAGGGATCCTATTCACAGAACAATTGCCCGCCACTATCACACAACTCCTGGGGACCCAGCTTTCCTTACCCAGCACCCCACCACAGGAGAGTGTGGTTGGCCAGGCCTTCACCTCCAAAGTTAACCTTGGCACGTTCCATACCATTCCACCTGATAAGGAATCCAGGAGGCTGGATACCTTTGGGTAGAGGTTGTTCTCTTCTGCCAGCCTTCACTATGGTCTTTGAACACCGCATGCCCCACACAGTTTGGGTTTCGGTTGTGCAATTGCTGTCCATGGTCTCAGAGGAAGCCTTGGCCATATTGGCCCAGGGTATTGCTGATGGCAGGGGAGCAGCAAAGTTCACCATTCTCTACAGACTCAAAATAACCTACTCACTAGACAGACCGATTGCATCACCAGTGGCACTCAGATCCTGCACCTGACTGAGAACTTCTGGCTTTTCAGGAAATGTCCAGGCATCCCTTATGGACATGCCCTTTGATGGCCGCTGCCTCTTTGGTGATGAGGCAGATTTTGTGCTGAAGCATTTTAAGGACAACCTGGCCACTGCCCAGTTGCTGGGCCTCTCCATGGCCCCACATCAACTCCATTCTACCTTTTGACCCTGCTGTGACTAAGGTTGGGGCTACCAGCTGTGTCCATTCCTGACCAGCCACTGAGACCCACAGGCTCCCTGGTCCTTTCGTGGCCATGGATGCAGTTTCCACAGGCCTCATTACCCCTTTAGTCTGCCCTTTTATCATCACGAGCACCCAGTGGGCAGCAGGATCCAATATGACCTGCCCCGTTGGCAATCCATAATACCAGGCAAGTGAGTATTTAAAAGTGTTCAGTAGGGTTACTCTATCCCTTTCTCAGAAATCCCACCATCCATGTCAACATGACTGACAAAGGACCACCTCTCCCTGTTCCATCAAGAAAAACATGCTCTTTTGCCAAATGAGCCATTGACAATGTGCCTGCATCAGAATTAGGTCGTGGATGGTAGTCCAACTACTTCTGGTGCCCAAGAAGGATGGAAGCATATTTTAGACATGTCCCCTCTCAACCTCTTCCTGGAGAAGGAGAAATTCAAGATACTCATGTTGCATTAGTTCTTGCATTAGGTTCTGTGTGCCCTGGATCCTGGAGACTGGACGGTAGCACTGGACTTCTAGGACACCTATGGATCATAGTGGGCCAAAAGCATTTTCAGTTTGTTGTGCTCCCTTTTCACCACACCAGTGCCCTTTGGGTTTTCAGCAAGTTGATGGCGGTGGTGTTCCAGATTTCCCCTGCCTCGATGACTGGCTGTTGAACGTGGCTGGCTCCAGTCAGTCATCTATGACCTCCAGAAAAAGGTGAACCTCTTGTATTTGCTGGGGTTCACTATCAACGTGCAGAAGTCACACCTGACTCTCTCTCAGATGCTCCCTTTCATAAGGGCCATTTTGAACACAGTGCAGTTTCAGACCTATCTTCTAAATCAGCGAGCCCAGGATATTCAAGCTATGATTTCAATGTTTCAGCCTCTGTCCTGGATTTCGGTGAGGCTGACTCTGAGACTCCTGGGATGAGTGGCCTCTTGCATTTTGCTGGTAACATGACCAATGGGATATGCAAGCTCTGCAGTGGGACCTGAAGTCCCAGGGGGTGTAACATCAGGGGGATCTCTCAGACCTGGTCCAGATATAAGAGAACCTAAAAAGATCTGCAGTGGTGGCTTACGAACTGAGAGTGGCAGACTCCTCTCCCTCCCCCACCTAGAGCTGACTGTCGTGACAGATGTGTCACTCCTGGGTTGGGGGGGGGCATCAGGGAGTACTGGAGTTCAGAGGACTGTGGTGTCTCCAGTGTCTTACCTCCATATCAGCCTGTTGGAGCTGAGAGTGATTCGTCTGACATATAAAGCCTTTCCTCGTTCTATAAGGGGATGGCTAGTTCAGATGTTCACGGACCATACCAGCACCATTTGCTATTGAAAAAACAGGGTGCAGTGGGGTCACAGATCCTGTGTGAAGAGGCCTTGTGTCTCTGGACATGGCTGGATCATCAGGACATATTCAAGGTGGGTCAACATCTGGCAAGTTTTCTGAACACCAGTGCAGATTAGCTCAGCTGTTGATACCTAGCCGATCACGAATAGCATCTCCATCTGGGAGTGGTGCAAGGGCTCTTCAGTGACTGGTTAGATCTATTTCCCACTGCCAAGAACAATCAATGCCAGCAGACTCTTGCTCTGTGATACTTTTCTTCTTGTGTGGATCTAAGGCCTCATGTATGCATTTCCATCAACATTATTCCTTCCCAGAGTTCTCAAGAAGATCAGAACCGAGCGGCCCCAAGTCATTCTTATGGCTCTGGATTGGACACAAAGGGTATGGACTCCTTAGCACGAGCATCGGTCCTCTGATCAGGCTGCCCCTTTGGGAGGATCCACTGTCACAGTAAAATGGAGGGTTACCACAACCAAACCTGCACATGCTTCACCTTCATGCATGGAGAGTGAATGGTGGTAGTTGACAGTTTCTGACGTCCTTACAGAAATCTTTGATGTCATTTTGGCAGCCAAGCTGCTGTCAACCAAGATAGTATTCACTTACTGTTGAGACAAATGTTTGACTTGGTGTACTTCCTAAAATGTTGATCCCCTTTCTGCACCTTTGTCTGAGGTTTTGCTGTTTGTTCTCTCATTAGCGCTGCAAGGCTTTGCTTTGGGAACAGTTAAAGAGTATCTTCCAGCCATATCATTGGTCTTGTGGTTGCTGGATCATTCTTTGCACAATTGTCCTCTATGCCTTCTGACCATTAAAACAGATTTTATAGTGTCCATTACTTCAGCCATGAGGGCTAGTGAACTGCAGGCACTCTCTATGCACTCTCCTTAAACAACTGTTTTTACAAACAAACTAGTTTTGAGCTTCCTTACTGCCAAAAGTAGTGACTCCTTTTCATTTAGGCCAGACCATCACACTGCCTACCTTCTTTGCTCTGCCTCAGCCCTCCAAAGAGGAAGAGAGGCTCCACCTCCTAGACCCAAAATAGGGCACTTTTGTTCTACATTGATCATAGCAACAGTGCACAATCTACTCTTCAATGGGGTTGTTAGGTGAGGAAAGGAAATGCAGTGCAGTAACAGACCACATCAAGATGGATTGTGCTCTGCATTAAAATCTGCTACGCACTGGCCTAGATGCACCCAGTGAGGGCTTCTATGCTCATTCCACCAGAGTCAAGGCCGCAACCACTACTTTAGCTCATATAATCCCCATCCTGGACATCTGTCAGGCAGCGAGTGGGTGTCTTTGCACGTTTACCAAGCACTACTACCTGGACAGTAAGGTCCTTATTGACTGGCACTTTGCCTTTCAGTTCTACAGGACTTTCTGGTCTAAATCGGTTTGCAGAGCCATCTCTGAAAGCTATTGCTTGGATATCCATTCTAACATAAGGAATCTGCTGCTACAAGTCTCTTTCAGATGAACAAGTAACTTACGTTTGGTAAAGCCTTATCTGGTTGAGACTCTATCTAGCCGCAGATTCAATTCTGACCCTCCCGCTTTGCAAAAGGATTTCTCTTCATAATGTAACCCTTGTAAGTCCCTAGTGTCTGCACACTGGTCCATCTGAATTCTGTTGTGGCTTTGTGCTACTGGCACAGAAATGTCAGGCGCTCTGTGGGGGCACCTATATAGGCATTGCACATGTCACTTCCAGCGTAAAGGCTGTGATGCGGAGCCAAACAGTGCCACCTATCAGCATGCAGAAGTACTGCTCAAAAATGTCCAGATCAAGTCTGATGCCAGGATCATATTGGTAAATATTCTAATGTAAGGAACCTGCAGCTAGATAGAGTCCCTACCAGATAAGGCATTTGAAGGTAAGTAACTTGTTCTTTATGTCCACTGGATCTTGAGGAAAAATTACAAAAAATCCCTGAGGTAAGACTTAACCTCTCCTTAATAAGAGCTTTGATGACATTGCGATCGGGACAAGGTGAAAACATTTCATGCATTTTGCAAAAATTATGGCAACCAGAGTAATTGAAGTACCAGGAAAATAATTGTTCTTTGCAATGGGCTTCCTATTAAGAAACAAACGTAAGCAAAGCCAATAGGTCTTGCCTATGGGCTAGCTGTTGGCATTGGCAATCTGGTGGAGTTGAATAACGAAGGGTGGGGGGAGTTATGGTGGATAACAGGAAAGTTAAAAAAAAAAAAGTACTATGAAGTGACCAGTGCTGGTTGCTTCATGGCGATTTTATTTCCTTCTGTCAATTGTGAACAGGGAGAATAAACAGAGATGGGTGTTGAGGAGAGGGGGAAAAGAAACTGGAGTGGGAGAAGAGAAAGGGATGGGAGGACAGATGGAAAGGGAGAAAAAACAGGATGGGTGAAGAAGAAACTGGTGTAGATGAGGAAAGAAGAAAGAAGGATGGGGTAGAGAGAAGCATTGACCATGCCATAGTGCTTTTTGTTTTAGAAGATCTAGTACATGAATGACAGCGCGAGCAGTGGATGGCCAGCGGAGGGACACCAGTCAAACTTAATTGATGTGTGATTGGTCCATGTGGCACAGAAAGAAATGGGAGTTACGTGTGGCAAGCGCTGCCCAACTAGAATGCAGCAAGGAAGAGTGACAATGATGCCAAAGAATGATAAGCAATGGGTGGGTTCCAAGCCCATTACTGAACACACAAGTCTTGCAAGCGAGAGATTATGTGCTAGACAGTGTGTAAGAAAGAATTCATTTCTGAAAATGCCGTCAGAATCACATGCTAGTATTGGTACGCACAAATTCATAGAAGTACAAATAACCACTACTTTTAAACCCAGGATCTCGTATATTTTTCAGACATACACAGGTTTTCTTTAAACCCATTTTTCACTCCTTATATTTTAACATACAAATTGCTTTCTTCTGGATATACAATTAAAAAACATTTTAAGGTGCAGATCAGTTCTTGGTTCAGAGTACCTCATGTTCTTGACAACCAACAAGACTTATATATCCCCGTATCCCCGTATCCCCGTAACCAGAGGAATCTAGAGGACATAATGGTATGTTGATTTTGTAAATCTGCTATAGTGACAAGAAGTTACAGATGAAAACATTGTTGCAAACGTCCTTTTTTCCCTGCTCATTTTCAATATTTTTTTATTTTAATAGTTCGTTCCTTTGGGAAAACATTGAGAGAGCTACAGAAATTATCACTTGCACTTGCTTTGTCTAATTTTCAGAAATGTATAGACTTCTGGGATCACTCAAACTCAAAAAATTAAGAAATAATTGGCTGCCTCTTTGAAAAATGCCAAAACTGTGGTAAAAACTATGTTTTTTGAATCAGCTCTACATGTTCCTGAAAATTGGGAAGATGGTGACTTTAGCACTGAAAACCTTTAGTTGATGCCATTTTAGGAAGAAAAAAAAAAACTTTTTTACTGAACATTGTTACCTATTTTTCCCAAAAACTCAAAATGTAGCTATATTTTGGCCATTTTCTCGTCCCTTCCATTGAAATCCACAAACTCGGGGAACCTTTGGAATTCATGTGGTCTTGGGGAAAAAAGGATGCAAACGTGGCATGGATACATTATGTGGAAAATAAGTTATAGAGGCCTAATTGGAAAGTACTCCAAATAACCATAAAGGACTGAGCACGGTGGTGAAACAACCTCAGAAGTTAAGGGATTAAACGTCTGCAGTAAAGAAAATCTGTTCTACCTCACTTAAATGGTCACAAAGAGGCTGCATTTTAATATATCTTACAGGGTTCAGACTGCTGCTTCGGAGAACTTTGTGTGCCCAGCAATTTTGAGGGGATTATAAGAGCTGCAAGATAACCCTGGTGGTTAATGCAGTTCTGAGAGAGTTCTGTGCTATGTCCAGTCACCGTTGTGACTCTTAAAGTAGCATATAGGGTTATTGCGCCTGCTGCAAAGCACATTATGTCACATGCAAATCAGAGATTGTGTTTTAAGTAGATAGGTAAGTGGGCTACTGCTTTTGACACTGAGATCGTTTTGCTACTTCCAGTTCGTAAGTTGCAATCCTTCTAATATAGCACAGTGATCTATTTCCCCGCATCAAGGAGCAGCATGCAACCTGTAAGTCATGGATTTAGATCCTTATTGTGTTTTTTCTCAGTCTGTTGTTGTTCTAAGATTGGAAAGAAGGGTTCCTTGGGGAAGTAATCCAATCTTGTCAGTAAAGACAATCCCAATCACTGTGTATTCAGACTTTGTATTTTCATTGACTAATCACTCTTAACTTATAAGCCCTCATTATGACATTGGCGGTAAATACCACTTACCGCCACGCTGACAGCTGCCAACTTACCACCGCCGCAGCGAATATCCGTTCACCATTTTATGACACACACACAACAATCCAACAGAATACAGCCACATACACAAATCCACCAGACCAAAGGCAGTGATAAACTGTCGGTATCAAAACCCACACCATAACACCAACAGAACAACGCCCATCACACTATGACCCACGAATCACCATGGCGGACATTCAATGGCGGTAAACCATTGGCGGTACATACCGCCGCGCTCATAATGGACACCCACAAAACAACACCACATTGGACAATTCGAACAACACACACCTGACACCCATACACACCACCACACCCACACCATTATAAAACACATACCCACATTACCCACAACTCTTTACAAATACCAATAAGCGCCATCAGACTGACACCAAGACCACTGCTACAACTACAGACACACACCACATACACCCATACACCCCACTTCACACACCCCACTTCACACAACCCACTTCACACACCTCAACACATCAGCAAACACACCCTCACCAACACACATCACATAACACCCATGGCACCACAAAGGCACCCCCGTTTCACTGACGAGGAGTTAAGGGTCATTGTGGAGGAAATCATCAGGGTAGAGCCACAGCTATTTGCAGCGCAGGTGCAGCAGATATCAATAGCCGGGAAGATGGAGCTATAACGGAGAATCGTGGACAGGGTCAACGCCGTGGGACATCACCCCAGAACAAGGGATAACATCAGGAAGAGGTGGAACAACCTACGAGGAAAGGTAAATTCCATAGCAGCAAGACACCAGCTCGCTATACAGAGGACTGGCGGTGGACCCCAAACCTCCCCCACAACTCACAGCATGGGAGGAGCAGGAACTGGCATCACTGCATCCTGAGGGGCTAGCCGGAGTCGGAGGAGGACTGGACTCTGGTAAGTCAACTTTCAACAATTATCACCCCCCTACCTGCATGCCATCACATACCCTCACCCTCATTCCCATCACTCCACTACATCCCACACACTCCACCATTTATTTATTTTAAAATATTTTTTATTAACATTTTGTTACTTTACATTTGTATTTCTGTTCAAGGTAACATTTTGCACTCGTTATACATGACCATTAAACAATCCGCACTTGTGGTATACATTACTTGTGATTCGTTGCCTATTTCTTTGGTACTGTTAGTATTCTTTATGCGTTTGTTAGTCTTTGACTCTAATTAACTAATCCCATTGACAAGCTGTGTTATGTTCTTCGCTGTTCTACGGTGTTGTTTTGGATCGCGTGTATAGACAGCAAGCCTAAACCCGTTCTAAGCTATAGCTTGGAGGAGAAAACGAGAGAAAAAGGAAAAACAAGAAAAAGAAGAAAAAAAAGGGGGGGGAGTATTTAAGCAAAACAGGAGGTCAACTTTACGGCATTGTGTGGGTGGGATTTGTGGCTGATAATATTTAAGGAACTAAAGCATAGCAACATAAAAGGGGAGGCCAGGCCCAGGGCACACCAGTATATAGGGGGGACAGCAGTCCACTCGTTCCACCCCCCGTCCCTAGTGGTGATGTGGCAATTAGCGGCTCGTTGGTCTCTATTTTGCGTTCCTCTGTGCGGACAATTTATGAGTTCGGACACCTTAGGGCACCACTTGGGAGACTTCCCCCCTGGGTCAACCTCCTAGAGTGTGTTAACCATCTCCTACTCCTACTTCGGGGTCTGCTGCTCTCTTGAAAAGACCATCCCAACTCGCCACTAATTCTTCCCAGGCTGGGGCAATAGGAACCTGTTGGATGCCCCTGGCCTCCTCAGCCTTCAGGACCTGCAGTTCTGCCCTGGACCATTTTGTAACATCCCTTTTCCAGTCAGCCAGCGAGGGGTGGCCTGAGGCTTTCCAGCCCTTTGGGATCAGTCTTTTATAAAGGGCCAGGGTTAGGTCCAGGAAACGCCCTCTTACCTTCCCACTTAGCACAGTCGGCCTGAGACCCAATAAGCACAGGTCCGGGGTTGGCCGCAACTCCGCCCCAAATAACTGAGATAGGACAGACAGTATCTCCTTCCAACCAACCTGAAGTACTGGGCACCCCCACAACATATGGTCAAAGTCCACTTCTCCCCCCCAACATCTCAGGCATGTCCTGCCCCCCCCGTATCTACGGAATAGTCGGTGTGGTGTAAGGTACGTCCTGTGTAGGTAATTGTATTGGATGCATTTTAACCGCGTGTTACGCAAGATCACTAGGGGGATCCCACACACTCCACCATCACATCTCTCTAATCACAATGTCAAGCCCTGCATGATGTACCAATGCATGAACACCACTCACAACCCTGCATGGACACTCATCACTAAAGCAAGCACAGCATAGGGAAACTAACAATCCCACCATACACCAACATACACAAGTAAAAGCTGTCAGGGCAACACCAACCGTAGAGGGTAAGCCAGGGATGTACAATATGTCATACACATGAAGCATAATACATCATTTGCATCCCCACAGATACCCCTGCCAATGTCACTGGAGAGGAGGTGCCAGCACTATCCAGTCCCCCAACAGAGGAGGCCCACAGTGATGACAGTAACTCTGGTCTTCAGGATCTGGACGATCTACCTGGCCCATCCCGGACCACTGGACAGCCAGTTACTCAAGTCCAGTCACCGACCACCACAGAGCCTCCCCCATCAGGAAACACCACCACAGCACCAACCCAGCGTACCCACACCTCTGTTCCCAGGACACGTCAATCAGCAGTGTGACCCTCGCACACAAGACAATCAGGGACCTGGGATCAGTGGCAGTGGGCACACGGTTCAGAGAACAGAGGCACAGGCCAACAGGGAAACTGGGAGGAGTGCTGTGCGCCAGGGGAGGACAGGAGCAGGGAACCGACTCTCCAGGAGGCGCTCTCTGAGATCCTGGGAGCCTATCAATATTCCCTGGACATGATGGGCCAGATCCTAGACAACGTGTAGGAGAACAGGCAGCTGCAGGAGGGACAGTATCAGGGGATCAGGGAAGACTTGCAGGCCATCAATAACACCCTGATCTCCATAGCAGGGGTGCAGGCAGACATAGCCAACATTATGAGAAGGGCAACAGCACACCAGCGGGCCACTACCACTAGCCAGTCATCTGAACAGCCTTACATTTCCACTAGTGGCCAGGAGGCCCCACCACAGGACTCATAGGCCACCAGCACCCCTCCCCCTGCAGAAGCTGAACCACCCCGCAAACGTTCCCTGCAATCCAGACAGAAGCCAGAGACACTTGCCAAGACCCCCGCCAGGAAATGACTCTCCTGATTGTTCCCCTTGTGTCCCACTCAGTCACCTTGTCCACCTTGACTGCCATTGCTCCCCTTCCTATGTCCTCTTGGACAATGCACCTATGCTACGAACAGACTGGAACAATACCCTGGACTTTCCTCCATCATCACCCTATTCCATTGCACTTCCCCCTCTATACATTAGCACATCAATAAACACCCTTTGACATAAATCGATTTCGAATATGTCCTGTATTTCAAATATGTATCGATTGAAACAGGTACAACCAGTCCAAGTGAACTGTACATAGAATGAGCATTGAATCAATGACCTGTAGCTGGCTGTTGTGATCGCACCAGCAGTATTTGTCAAATCACCAACATCTGCAAAAGGAATATCCAGAGTTAACAGTAAGTGGGCATAGAAGTGGGAAATACCAGCATGCCAATGCCACACAGAATACAACAAAAGTCATAGAAATGTGAAGTTGCACTGTCTCACCTGTGTGTCATTGAAGGTACTGACGGATTATAGATGTTCTGTTGTCCACATCCTCATCCTCTGCCTCCTCATCCTCACTGTCCACAGGATCCACTGCTGCCATATGGGCATCTCCAGTCTCCTCTTCCTGCAGCAAAGGCACATGTTGTCTGAGGGAAAAGTTGTGCAACATGCAGCATACCACTACTATCTGGCAGATCTTCCTTGGTGAGTAGCACTGGGATCCACCTGTCAGATGGAGGCACTGGCACCTAGCCTTCAGGAGGCCAAAGATCCTTTCAATTATCCTTCTGGTTCAACCATGTGCCTCATTATCACGTTCTTCTGCCCTTGTCCTGGCATTCCTCATAGGGGTCAGCAGCCATGGTAGGTTTGGGTAACCAGAGTCCCCTGCAAATATTGAGGGACATCATTTAGCCGCACACTATCATATATGGCCAACACCATAGGCATACACCAACATTTACTGGGTGGGAACCAGGGCTCACCTATTAGGCACACCGTGTGCCTCTATAGTTGGCCCATCACATTTGGGATGCTGCTATTCCTCAGGACAAAGGCAGCATGCACAGACCCAGAATATTTAGCATTGATGTGGGAAATATACTGGTCCACCAAGCCCACCATCTGCACATTCATAGAGTGGAAACTCTTACGATTCCTGAACACCTGTTCATTCTGGCGGGGGGGACAAATGCAATATGTGTCCTGTCAATTGCCCCAATTATATTGAGGATATGTCCCATTGCATAAAACCCTGCATTCACAGTGGCCAAATCCTCAACCTGGGGTAATGCTATGTAGCTGCACCTTTTTTTTTATCAGGGCAGACAACACTCTTGTAAGCACTATTGAGAGCATTGGCTGTGACATTCCTGCTGCCAAGCCCACTGTCACTTGGAAAGAACCAGTTGCCAGGAAATGGAGCACTGATAGCACTTGCACAAAAGGGGGAATCCCAGTAAGGTGATGGATAGCAGCTATCAGGTCAGGCTCCAATTGGGCACACAGTTCTGTGATTGTGGCCCTGTCCAGTCTATAGGTGAGGATAATTTGCCTGTCCTCCAGTGTAGCCAAGTCCACCAGGGGTCTGTACACGGAGGGTATGTCTCAATCTCCTATTCATCTGCAGTGGTAGGTATCTAAGGGACAAAAGAGTGAGGAGACTGTCACACACTGAACAATGGAGCCACAACAGTAGTCCGCAATGTGTAAACATGTCATGGGACAGTGTAATTTGTCAAGTATGTGCCGATTTCTCCTGTGATGCAGCATTATTCCATAGGACTGCCCCCACCCCTGAAAAGGCGTCCACCTATCCTGTGCGGAGGGACAGGAGGAACTGAGGTAATTCTGCTGACGTTGTGCGCTGTGGCGGGAGGCGGTCGGGAACCGCCGTGCAATTTCTCATTGGTTATAATTGGGCCCTATGGGGTACAGTAGCCAATGGGGATCTACACCAGCAGTGACGGTATGCATCGCCGTGGACGTGACCACCATTTTCTATCTGATTCCTCACTTGCTACCTGACCTTCCATAGGAGAGGACCTACACTGCATGTGCTGCTGTGACCTGTGTCTGGAACCTACCATGGCTGGTGTGACCGGTGAAAGGGCCAGCCTTCACTTCAGAGGAAATGGAGAGATTGGTGGATGGGGTCCTACCCCAGTACAGACTGCTGTATGGGCCTCCAGACCAACAGGTGAGTACACTGTGGGCACAATGCATGTGGCATGAATGCATGGAGGTGTGTGTGAAGCCATTGTGAAAGGAGGGAGGGATGTCCTCTTGGCTGGGTACACGTTGAGTGCTGGGCTATGTGTGTGCCAATAGTGATGGAAACGGGTATGGTGGGCCATTCTTGTCACTGGCTGGACTGTTTGTCTAATGGTGTTCTCCTGTCTGTATTGCCTCTGCAGGTCAGCGCCCATCAAAAGAAGGGTATATGGCGTGCCATTGCCAGGGAGGTGCGGACTCAGGGGGTCTATCGCAGGCGGAGCACCTACTGTCAGAAACAGTACGAGGACCGGGGACACTGGGCACAGAAGACCACAGAGGCCCATCTGGGGATGGCCTCCCAACGAGGAAGGGGTGCCTGTTAGACCCCGACCCCTCTGATGGCCAGCATACTGGTGCTGGGTGGGCGGTTGAGGGCACCACAGCAGCCACAAGGGGGTAAGTACAGTGGCTATCATTGCAACTTACTGCTGGTGGAGTGATATCCAGGTGGTGGTTGTCTGTCAGTTGTTGCCCCTGGGCCAGGCCAGACATAGCAGCGTAGGTCCTCTGGTGGCTAAGGATCTGAAGGGGAAATACTGCCTAACTAGCTTGTTAGCATCCAATACTGGTCAGGGCTGCGTGGGTCCCAGGTGTACTGGAGTTGGCAGTGTGTGCTCCTCCTCATGCCTTGGTGGCTAGCGATATCACTGGTAGTGCAATGCATAGTGCGTAGGCCTGTTCCCTGTGTGAGAGGGTGATGTGTATGCCAACGGTGGTGTTGGTGCAGTCATTGACCCAGTGTATCCTTTGTCTCTCTCTCCCTCCATTTCTGGTCTTGTCATCCTACCCTTATGTACATTAGCATCCTCTGGCAGAGACGCAGAGGCACCAGCAATAGAGGGAGCTGCATCACACAGGACCAAGGAGGCAGAGTCCACCGACGTTGAGGGCACCAGTGGGACGGAGGGCGAGGGGAGCACCACAGTGGAGACTGGAGGGAACAATACAGACTCTGATACCTCCTCTGATGGGAGCTCCCTGGTGGTGGGGGACACTTCTGTGACAACCCCAGCTACAGGTACATCCGCCACTCCCCATACCAACAACACCCTCCCAGCAGCCTCTTAGCGAGTTTCTCGTGCCCGCTCACCCAGGAGGGTGGGCATCTCCTTTGCTCCAGGCACCTAAGGCCCTGCCCCAGTGAGCCCTGCTGCCCTGAGTGAGGAGGCTATTTACCTCCTGAGATCCATCTCTGTAGGGCAGTCAACCATTGTGAATGCCATCCAGGGCCAGCAGCCCAGATGCAGCAATCTTGTGCATTCCTGGAGAGCATCCACTGTGGATTGGTGGCCCAACAGAGATCGATCCAGGCTCTGTCCTCCTCTCTGATGGCAGTCATTGTCCGTGTTTCAACCGTCCCCCCTCCATCTTCCACTTCTCAGTCCCATATCCTCAACCCCAACCCATCCCAAGCACACAAACAGACTTGCATGCACACAAGGCAACTCCCAAGAGTGGCACAGGCAAACAAGCACCACACTTCGTCCCACGGGCACTCACACAAACACCATGCTGTTGCAGACACAAGAACATCCACTGCCTCCACTGTCTCCCCCTCCTCCTCCTCCTCCTCCTCCTGCTCCACCTCCCTCCCAGTTAAGTCCACACTCACACCTGCATGCACAACATCATCATCATCATCCACTACCTGCATCGTGACCACACCAAGCAGAACACACACCTCACTGGCACACACCTCCACAACATCCATGCAAACGCCCCCTGTGTCATCTCCCACCGTGTCTGTCCCCCCTCCTAAAGTACACAAACACAAGCACTCAGACACCCAACAGCCATCCACCTCACAATAGCATACAGCCCATGCACCTGCACCTAAATCCAGCAGACAAACACCTCCAACAACCACTCTTTCATCCACCACTCCCATTACTTCTCCCTCCTCCCGCCCCAATGTCCCTAAAAAGCTTTTCCTTTCCCAGATTGACCTCTTCCCTACCTGAGCAGGAGCCTCCCACAGCCACCACAGTGCAGCCATTGGAGGGTGCAGGGGCTGAGCAGGCACCTTCCACAACCACCACCACCACAGTGCAGCCATCACAGTCGGCGGACACCATATGATCCAGCATCCATGGGCTGCTGTGCGGCCTGCCCCCTCCAGAACCAGTGAGCAAGTCACCCACTTGAGAGACTGTGGCCTTACACTCCACGGGACCAAGCACAGGCATGTTGCCCCCTCCAGAACCAGTGGTCTTATTTCCACATCCGGCTGAGGTGCCCCCCTCCCTCTGAGGTGCCTGCCTATTTGCTAACTGATGCGCCTGCAGTGTTCTCTACGTATTGGTGCAGGGATCAAGTGGGGCCTTGGTCTTTGCCCTGTGGTCAGGTGGCCTCTGTGAACTATGAACTGTGTAATGGACAGTGTCCCTTTTTGTACATTTGTACATATCTGTTGCATTGCCACATCAACTTATTATTTTTGATGTTTATCTTATTACACTCACTGTAGTCAATTTCTGTTGTCCTTGCATTATTCAGACAATTATTGAGGACAAATTGGTTATCTTGTGCAGCTGGTTGTGTGTATGGTGTGTGTGTGTGTTGTGCGTCTGTGTGTCACTGTTGTTTCCCTCCACCCCCTCCCTTGTGTGCTAGGCAGCTGTACTCACTGTCGTTGTTTTTGCCGGCATTGGTGTTCGTGGTGGAGCATGACGTAGAAATCATCGGAGAGACTTGGAGTTCTGTTCCATGGCGGCATGGTTCTTCCCTATGTCTCCAATGGTGAGTCCTTTCATTACTGAGCTCGGTTTCCACCAGGCTTTTGATTGCGTTGGTACTGCCCTGGAAAAGGTGGTGGTTTGCAATGTCATAATATGGTGGGCCGAAGTCTGTCAACACGACTGTTGTTTCCGCCCTGGCGGTCGGTGTGATACATTGGCTGTCTTTCGGAGATATCACAGCCATGCTCATAATTTGGTGGTAGTTACCAGCAGCCTGTAGGCGGTATTACCACCACTTTATCACCAACCACCAGGGTCGTAATGAAGGCCATAATGTCTACAAGTATGGATGAAATGCGATTTCCTGTGCATTGAGTTACACACTGGTATTACTTATAGTGTTTTTGTGTGGTGCAAAGTGCTCTAACACCCTACAATGGGATGAGTAGCACTATAAAAGAATTAAAAAAAGTAGGTGCCTTTTAAATCAGTATTTGTTCAATTACACACACACAAAGGTGGCTGAACAAAGTGAAAACCCTGCCTCCAAGTCATAGTTTCTCTAAAGTACTTGTGAAGTGATAAACTGTGTACCTTTGTTTCCTTCCATTGCTTTGGCATCTAGTTGCTAGGGTCGAGATTGCTCCCAGCCGAGAGGATGATTCAACAAAAGAAGGACTGGCCCTTTAAATCAGGCATTTGTTTTGGGCCCTGCTGGAAATTGAAAGGAGAAAGCTCCTTCTGCCACCTGCAGGTTGCTGCTCTGTACAAATGGAATGCAGACCATGTACAGGTGCTGCTGAATTGTCTCCTGGTGTTGGATAATAACACCAGGACAAAGTCAGCATATTTCCTGGCTTGGCTGGATCACAGATGTGGCCCGGAACTAGCTGCCAGAACCGCGATCGGGCTTGATCCCTCTACTTTCCAGCACTGCCCCTACGCATGTTTACAACATGGCAGCTTGATTTTTGTTTTCATCACTGAAGGTGTGCTTGTTGCCCATTCTGCCTATTTTTTCTGTTTCACAGTTGTGAAAGCAGCAGCAGAGATAAAAACTGCTGTAGTTAGATCTCACCCCTACCACAAATAGACAGCAGGAGTCCTCTGTAGCACTTTCAGAGCAACTAAAGCAAGACAATAAGCACCATTACAGTGCCCATAAAACACAAAAACAGCGGTATGCCTGACAGACTTTGGGTTTCAAAGAAGAAAGGACTGAACTCAGAACAATGCGTGGTATTAAAATTTCAGTAGTAGTTTGTTTTATTATTTAGTTGTAAGTTACCCACTCATAACATGCAGAACTATGTAAGTGGAAAAAGAAATATAGTATCTGGATAAAAGGAGTTTGAAGCACTAAATAAATGCAATTTCAAAACTTGCAAACATATACATCTGTGTGGTACATGTGCCATCAATGGGGGTCTAAAACTCCAGGTCTAATTTTAACAGGGCATTGTAGGAAAGTAGGATCTTTCTGACACGGTTTTTGCCTGGTATCAGTGTGTTTTGACTGTAGTACACTGGAATCCTGATAACCAGGACCCCACTGTCAGTGTTCTCGCACCTAAATTTGGTTGGTAAGCATTTCTTACACCCCACAATTGGCATACTGTTGTACCCCTGTAAGTCCCTGGTATATGGTACTCGGGTACCCTGGACATTGGTAAACCAGGGGATCCCCATGGGCTGCAGCATATATTATGCCACAAATGGGGGCCATGCAAACTGTGTCTCCAAGCTTGCAATTGCAGCCTGTGTGAAATGTTGCATGCACCTTTCAAACCAGATAAAAGTTTACCATCCATCGCGGTCACTGCACTTTGGCCCTATAAGACACCCCTAAGGTAGGCCCTTCGGCCCAAGGGCAGGGTGCAAGGTTCTAAGTGTGAGGGTGCCCCTGCACTAACAGAGGTATACCTACAACCTCTAGACTCCATTTTCTGGGCTTTGTATGCCCTGGAAAACCATTCTATATATATATAGTGGACACTGGTCATTATGAGATGTCCAACTACATGATGGTGTGACCGAACCTAATCATGTTTGGTATCAGACATGTTGGAATCAGGCAACTATTCTGTTTCTAGTGTTAGTAGCATGATACCATGTACTTTGGGGCTACCTTAGTGGATCCTCCATGTCTGCCTGTTCAGCCTGGCAGGGTCTGCATGCAAGCCAATGCTGCCCCCAACCCCAGATACTGTTCTGCCCTCCTGCTGCTGAGCTTAACTCGGGCAGGGGAAGACAGCACAAAGGATTTCCTTTAGAGGAGAGGTGTTACCCCATCTCCTTTAATAATAGGTGTCTCTGGCCTAGGGTGGGGGTGCTCCTGATCACCACCAGACTTCTTTGAATGACACATTTGGTGCCCTTCTTCCAGAACCAGTTCCTTCCAGTGCAGGATCCCCTGGTCTCCCACTCTGGCGTGAAACACACAAAGGACAAGGGAGTGACCACCCCCCTGTCCAGCTCCTCCCCTTGGGGGGGTGCCCAGAGGTCTGCCAGGTGGCCACTTGATTCTGCCATCTTGGAAACAAGATGAGCAGAGGCCCCTGGGAGCAGCTGACTGATGTCCAGTTGAGTAGCGTCCCTGACCCCTTCGATAGGTGGGGTCACTGCAGTAGTCATCCAATCCCCTTCCTGGGTTATTTAAGGTCTCCCCAGAGGGTGGGCACCTAGATTCATCTTCATGACTTTTTCTGCGAACTGGACACCAGATTCTGCTGCTGCACTTTGCCAGGAACCAAGACATGGCTGTAACTGGAAGACTCCTACTCCAACTTTTTCCCTTAGCAATGCAAGAACTCTGCAGCTTACGGGGCCATGCATCATCCAGAGTTACAAGGACTCTGCCTGCACGAAGGACATCCAGAAGCAATCTCCCTCGGAGTGAAGGAGTCGCTCCACTGCAACCACAGGCACCGCAACATCTATGACCGGTTTGTGGATCCTGCTGTCCCACAGACTCCCAAGGCTCTGCAGCACAGGTGGTAGTTTTGTGGCTCTCTTGAGGTCTGGCCTGTCTTCTTTGCAACTGGGAGGAAGGTGGTCCCTCGTTGGAGTTGCTGGGATGGAACCCCTGTGTGCTGCATCTTTTGTCGTTACTAAGGCTTGTTGGCTCTTTAGCTTAAAGACCTCCTAGCTCCAAGAATCCCCAGCCTCAAGCATTGCACAGCTCTAAGACCAATGTCCTCCCTGCAACTTCTGCAACATGGGCATCAATCTTCTTTGTGTTCCTGAGGCCTCCTTGTGACTCCCTTTGTTTGCTGCCAGAGGATGATCCTGGGATCTCCATTGATTTCTGCTGGCTCTCCTCACTGCTGAGGGCAATCCTGACTTACCTTTAAAGGTTGAGTCCCTTAGACCTTGCTGCTCCCCACTACAGCAACTCTTTGTGCAGCTCTCCTTTTGCATTTGCCAAGGCTTGTTGGTGGTCCTGCTGACAACTGACTCCTCTGCATTCGACAACCGGCCTGGGACAGCTTATGAATGATTCCTGGGATTGTTCTGCATTACATGGACACCGCAGCTGCATCTCCACGACAACTGTCCAACAGATAAGGTTCCACAAGAAGGGTGGGCATTGCCCTCCTGCACCCCCTGGATGCCTCTGGGTGGTTTGGCCTCTGTCCCCTCTCTTCACAGATGCTCCTTGCCTAGAATACACACCTTGGTTCCACAGACCTGGTCCACGGGTCACCGCAGCACCTAGACAGCTGAGGTCTCCACCGACAGGAGACTCTGACACGACTTCACCTCTATGCCCCTGGACTCCCTGGAATAGGTACTACACTTCTCTGAGTATCCACGGGAGGGGGCACTCTAGAGCCTTCCTTGTTTTCACAGGTTTCCTCTGAGTCCTCTGGGAAGGGTCCATTCCCAACCTTTTCCTAACCTCGACTTACCCAATGTTATCCGAGGGGACACCTGACATTAGGTAACACCTCTGCTTCACTACCAATGAATAATTTTCAGAATTCTATGTGGATGGGTTTGTAAGCTGTGTGACTAATTCTATATTCTATATTTCAGAGCGTGGACATGAAGCATTCCCTACAAGATAGCAATAGCATTGTTTATTACAAAAACATCCCATTCCTTAAATGCCATAAAACTGTTTATGGAAGTTAAGACAGCATGGACATGACACTAACTAAGGAATTATGTTAAACTGCACTATCTGCTAACTTCTTTTGGAGAGGGATGCTCACATTTCTTGTTAAAGTTGTCTGTTTTTAAGTCCTATTAGGTTCTGCAGCCAGTCCAGTGTGTTTGAAATGTGTCATTTCTCATAGACTGACACATAAACCTGACATTCTACATCATACTATATACACCAACCTAGCTTCTAGTAAATGAAAACATTTGCCATTTATCGAGAACCCCGAAAGACCAAAAAATGATATTAAATCATTTTCTGCTGAAAATAATGTTACATGACAGTGTGCCTTAAATGCCTATTTGCTGCAAGTAGTAGAGATAAATGACTGCTAAGTATTTTTAACATGACCATAATGATGACCATAATGATGTCTCCGCCTCCACTGCTTCATATGTTAGCCCCCCCAGAATTTTGAGTCTAGTTGTGCCCCTGAGTAGTGTTATATACACAGAGTGAATCAGAAGTGTGAGATTAGGCAGATTGTCAACAGCGCCCTATGGCATTGTTTGTGTTACAGTTATTACACTTACCGCCATTTGGAGAGTGTTTATTTACATCCAAGTAAACTTGTGGTAAGAGTTGCACAGGATGCACAAACCACTAGATAATTATGGACTTGCACATAATCAAATGGAGATCAAGTGTGTACTAGGACACAATTTGCAGCCACTTTTAAACAGTGGTGCATCGAAGCATGAGTCCAAAACTAACCTTTAGCAGTTGTGACGTTTAATGAGTCTTCTAAGACTTAGGGCCTCATTGCAACTTTGGCGGTTAGAATTACCCAACCTCCAAAGCCACAGGGAGGAGGCAGCCATCATACCAGCTGCCTCACCCCAGTCATATTACGATGTTCCCACTGGACTGACCGGCGGGAACATCGTATTATTGCGTTCCCTTGGCAGGCCAATACCATATCACTACAGCACCCTCGGAATGCACAGACAGTGCACATTCTGAGAGTGCTGGCAGGGGAGCCCCTGCACTGCCCATGACTGCCCCCAGCACAGCCTTTCCACCAGCCTTTCAATGGTGGTTGAACAACCATGGAAAGGCTGGCGGAAAGGGGACTCATGCTCAGCATGGCGGTGCTGAACTCCGCACTGCTATGGCTGAGCACAAGTCAGATCGTCGTCAGCCCATTGGAAACCATGGCTGTTCAACCGCCGGGGTTGTAATGTGGCAATCAGACCACCTGAGGTGGAGTGGTTTGATGGCCACCGCAGCATTGGCAGTCCTCGGACTGCTAATGTTGTAATAAGACCCAGAGATCCAGAAGGGGTTCTTGAAGAAGCCAGAGATCATAAGAAGCTATGCACATACCGGTAGGAGGAATGAAATCATGAGGTGGCCATAGACATACTGGTAGAAAGAATGTAAGAATTACTAATTCTGTGTCTCAAATTGTTGTAGGATGGTACAGTGAAGATGGTCAGATGCCCGAACTGCCTTGGGACTAAATCCACATTTCTGGCATAAGTTGGAGGTTGATAATTAAACAAATCCATAAATAACAGAACTGAAAAATGAGTAGAAGCGCACTTCCCATTCACTGCCCGTCTTCTCTGACAAATACATGTAATTCCTCATTGTCTGTCACAGATCACATGACCTGTGTTCAACATTTGCTCAGCAAAAAAAATACCATGTATGTCTATTCTCCCAGAGCTGGTTAGGGGTAAAAACCCTCAGGACAGAAAAACAGAGGAGGTGATGAATTGTACATAGAAACAATATGCAAGATCTCCAGAAACCAAGCAATAGCTTGCTTATGCAAACTGGTTAAAATGTTGTCTCTTGACCAATATCAAGATGAATATCGCCCCTGAAGATGAAGTGGCCCTTTTAGGGAACATTCCCCTAGCTGACATATGCAATGCAGCTACACATACATTCATTAAGAACTACTGTGTGAATGTTCGCCCACACAAAAAGCATTGGTTGGCCCAACGGTTCTAAGCACCTAATTCCAGCTATCAACATCATCCAAATACTAGGTACTACTTATGGAGGGTAATGCTGAACAGTCTATACAGAGCATGTGTCCCTACCGCAACGTATGCTATGAGCAGAAAATTTGACTTATCCTGTAAACATCTGTTTGTAGCATGTAGTGCTGTAGAGTCACATGAGCCCATCATCCTCCCCAGATGCATGTGACTCAGATCATAGATCTCTTATTTCCTCAAATCACTATTCCTTTCATTTAATGCTTATGTGCACCATTTACTGTTCACTCACAACTCCATACTGCTTTCACCTGCTATGCTGAAAACAATCTAACATGGAGCTGATGCCCGAGTGCATTGCCAACTAAGGGAGGAATCATTAGACTTTGTAAGTCGAAAGACTTCTCTAAAAAAAACAGTTTGCAAGCATCCAAGCCCAACACTAGACGGCAGAAGAACATGCAGAACATGTAAATGTACAGCACTACAGCCTAAGAACGGATGCTTACAGTGTAAAACATTTTTTCCTTCTTTAGCGAGGGTTTAATTTTTGGTACAGAGCAGGAAATGGAGAGTTGCCTAATCCACTGCTGCAGTTGCTGGGTTTCCTTCTATAGTAGGTAACAAACCTCTAACACAATGCTTACAGTATGTAAACAAAAGTGTTCATGGCATGAGATTTGGGAGTTTTCTGATGTGTCCTCTTTGGATATTGTGTGAAGGAGCTTGGTGTATGGTACCCAGAAGATAAAGTAAAGATAGTCCCATTTTAGCTGTGCATTTTGGTGCCTAACACGCCACACATTAAACCATGTAGGAGGCTGGCCTGGTTTGTAGTGGGTACCAAAGGTACTTACACCTTATACCAGGTCCAGTTATCCCTTATTAGTGAAATGTAGTCAGTGTCAAGAAGCCTGGCTGTCTAGCGGTAGCTGTAGCTGAGCAGCTAAGGCTGAACTAGGAGGCATGCAAAGCTTTTGCAATACCACTGTAGTCAAACAGTACTCACACACATGAAAGAAAATACTCAGTGTTACAAAGATAAAGGTACTTTATTTTGGTGACACAAATGCCAAAAATACCTTAGAGACTATACTCCCTTAGAAGGTAAGTAATATACACAATATATACACTAGTATCCAAAAACAGGTAAGTAAACAGTTAGAAAACAGTGCAAATAGTGCAATAGGTTGCCATGGGCGTAGGGGGGAACACAAACCATTACTAAAATAGTGGAATGCGAAAGTCAGTTTCCCATCTAGGCAAATGTACTGTGTAGAGGGGCACTAGGAGTGTAAGAAAACACCAAAAGTAAGTAATAGAACCCATCCCGGAGCCCAGAAAACCAGGAGTAAATCACAGTAAGTTTCCTGAAACTCAAGACGTTGAGCTAGAAGATTATGCAAGAACCAGAAGAGACTGCAAGACACCAACAATGGATTTCTGGACCTGAAGACCTGTGGAAGAAAGAAGGGGACCAAGTCCAAGAAGCACTGAAGAGTCCAGGGAGAACAGGAGCCCCTGCTAACCCGGATGAAGGTGCAAAAGAAGAACCACAGGTGAGAAGACAAAGTCAGTTATGCACCCAAGAAGACAGATCGGGGTCACTTAAGTCCACAACCCACGTTGTGGACCCACACTCGTCATCTGGAGAGGGGACCCATGCCACCAGTCATCACTGCAGAGAGGTACCTGCTGAAACAGGGAAATGACTCTGTCACTCCACCGGAGATTCCTTTGGTTCTTCTGGTGCAGGCTGAAGACAGGCAGTCCTTGGAGGATTCACAACCTGGAAACAGTTGCAGTTGCTGGAAGGAGCTGAAGGTACAATGTTGTAGAAGTCATCTTTACTTCTTTGTTGCAGTTTGTAGAGTTCCTGGAGGGTTCAGCTGCAGTTCCTGGAGGGTTCAGTAGCAGTTCTGTCGGTAGAAGATGAAATAAAGGAAGCAGAGGATTCCTGCTGGAGTCTTGTAATCCGAATATGAAGAAACACCCAGAGGAGAGACCCTAAATAGCCCTGAAAGGGGGATTGGTCACCTAACCAGGTAAGCACTTATCAGGGGAGCGCTCTGACATCACCTGGTGGCACTGGCCACTCAGATGCTCCCAGAGTGCCCCACCACCTTGGAATCCAGGATGGCAAAGCCCAGGGACACTCTGGAGGAGTTCTGGGCACCACCCCTGGGGTGGTGATGGACAGGGGAGTTGTTTCATGCCAGAGCAGGGCCTGGGTGTCCCTGAACTGGTGTGGACTGGATTATACAAGGAGGGCACCATCTGTGCTCTTCAAAGCATTTCCAGAGGCCCTGGGAAGCTACCCCTCCCATACCTGTAACACCTATTTCCAAAGGGAGAGGGTATAACACACATCTCCAAAAGGAAATCCTTTGTTCTGCCTTCTTCAGCTTGAGCTTCTCAAGCAACAGGAGGGCAGAAGCCTGTCTGTGAAGTGGCAGCAGCTAGGGCTGCCTGGACAACCTCAGAAGGCTGGTATGGCAGTACTGGGGGGGGGGGGCGTCCACTGTGGAGCCCTCAGAGTGCATGGGGTTGTACAACCAATACTAGAATCAGTATTGGGGTAGAATTCCCAGTTGTTAGACACCTTTCATGGTCATATTCGGGGGTACCATTGTGAAGCTGGACCTAGGTATTGACCTATGTCCAGTGCACGTGTAAATTGGCATACCCGCACTCACAAAGTATGGGTAAATGATCCTCGACAACGTGGGGGCACCTCTGCTAGTGCAGGGATGCCCTCACACACAGGTACTTTGCACCCAGCCTTCAGGGTTGGAAGGCCTGACATTAAGGTGACTTATAAGTGACCTGGTGCAGTGTAAATGGCTGTGAAATGGTGCATGCACCATTTCACACAGGCTGCAATGGCAGTCCTGTAGAAGCCTTTGCATGGGCTCTATATGGGTGGCAAAAGTAATGCTGCAGCCCATAGGGATCCCCTGGAACCCCAATGGCCTGGGTACCTAAGTACCATATACTAGAGACTTATAAGGGGGCACCAGTATGCCAATTTGGGATGAAATACTGGGTTACCAGAATGTAGTGGCAAATTTGGATTCAGAGAGAGAATAAGCACTGGGGACCTTGTTAGCAGGATCCTAGTGACACAGTAAGCATACTGACAAAAACAGTGAGTCATACTGACAAGTAGGACACAAACCATAGGCACTGGGGTCCTGACTAGCAGGATCCCAGTGACACAGTCAAACACACTGGCAAACAAGCCAAAAATTGGGGTAACCATGCAATAATTAAAGATGGCTTGAATGTGAAAGACATAGATGATTGTCAGTGGTTGCAATATATCAAAAGTAACTGCTCTTGGCTCATGTGGACTGAGCTGTTTGATTCTTCCAAGGGCAGTATTAAGAAAGATAAGATCTGGGTAAGAAAAACTTTTTAGACCGAAAACGTGATCCCAGTGGATCAAATTAATTAAATATGCCTTTGGATAGATCACACTGTTTCATAAATGCAATGCTGGAGCTGGAACCATATCTAAGCTTTGTTTCCTCCCCTTATGAGCATGACCTCCTCACTGGATTAAGGTTGGGCGCTGAACACCATGTGCTCTCCTTTTTCCAGAAAGTTGGGGCTTTTCAGAAACTCCTCTTCTTTGCACCTGTGAGAGCACCTATTCCGGGCAACGATGTGATTTTTTTTTTTTCTTGTAATTATAAAAGTTTGTGCAGAAACTTAAGTAAAAATAATTGTGGTTTTAACACAAACAAGACTGTGCTATTCGTTCTCAAATGTAAATGCGGCAGAATTCAGGGTGTGTTAAAGTTCCTATTCGTTTAATCACTGTCCCTGGTACCAACATATGCATACAAAGGGGGTTATTCCAATTTTGGAGGAGGTGGTAATCCGTCCCAAATGTGACGGATTTACCACCAGCCGTATTACGAGTTCCATAGGATATAATGGACTCGTAATACGGCTGGTGGTATATCTGTCACTTTACCGTCACTTTTGGGACGGATTACCACTTCCTCCAAAGTTGGAATAACCCCCAAAATGCTGAATCTCAAGTCATGGGTGATCGCACACCTTCATACTAGGGCCATGTCATACCTAGGTGATCCAACCTACACAACAGTAGAGCAACAGCTGTGGCACCTAAGCATTTAAATGAACATGCAAGGGTTTGTTGGAAATGCAGGGTCAAGGCAACAGAGACTTACGAGAGACACATTTGAAAGTACTGTATGATTGGCAATAGTATCTCTATCATCTGCATACGGTAGAACTCTTTCCCCTAGCCCAGTGCTGGTGGCAAAAATAAATGTCATGCAATATCCTGTGCATCAACTGGTCCTGTAACTCTTTGAGACTTTACTGTTCGGTCTCATTCACTTCAACTGGAGCCATTCCTGAGGCGCCCGAAGCCCCTTTAGTGATGGTCCATGATGTGCTCCAGATAGCGAGGCTTAACCATGGCTTTAGGAGATAAATGGGCACATCCCTCGCACCGAACAAGATCTGCATCCTCAGGAAACTGAGATCCGTATGAACACCCACCCATAGGGAATGAGCATCAGAAGGGCTGATTTTAGCCTCTCATGAGTAGCTAATACACCTGCTGAATGAGCGACTCCAGTTCACAAATTGCATCGAGGACCATCTTATCTCAGACTAAAGCCTCTGGCTGAAGCACCCCTATGAGTGTGCCTGATTGCTACTCGACATACCAATATGAGCTTGGTCAAGGGTCCTGCACCTCGTTGTGGATCGCGTGATGGAGTGTCGAAGATCGCGTGATTCCTGCTGGACTGCTCATGTGGATACTCAATGTGATGTATGCTTGGGTCTCAACCAAGGAGACTCCCTGATGTGGCTGAATAATTACTACACCAGTTTCATCCCCCTACTTTTGTTGCTGTTAGACATTAATGGTTCTATATGTCAGCTGGGTTTTCTTCTTAGCTCGTACTCTTATTACCACCTGTCTCTCTCACTGTGTAATACAAGCATGAGGACCCAATACTGCTTATTATTGCCAGCTCTCTTTTCCACAGCTCCCTCAAGTTCTACCTACCCCAAGCGTATTTTCTCCTCCATCTTTTGTTTGTGTCTTCTGGGTCGCATATGGCTTCCTCAACTTTGCTAATGTTTTAATATGAAATGCTTTGAGGAGCTATTAGAACACCATTTCCCCTTTTGGATTCTATGCATGTGAGAAGTCTAATCGTGATACATGCTCACTTTGGGTTTAGTGATTGATAGGTTTTCATGTATAAAGTACTTTCTTGTGCCGTACATGCACCTGCAATAATGCTGAAAGCATTAAAGATTTTTTCATAAATGATAGTATATTTGCATTGGAGGCACATTCAGTGCAATTAACATCACCTTGACGAGGTCCATAAAGAATCAAAGGAAACATGTTGGCAAATCACTTTTGGAGTAGCAGTCAAGAAATAGAAGGCAAATCTTTTTTGAACGGCAGGTCAAGAAACATGCCTTCACTTAAGAAAGTAGATTGATGTCAAAAGTGTTTATCTGTAAATGAAGTGAAACTTTGTTTATGTGTAAAATAAATTAGCATGCATATCCTGAAGGATCAAAAAGCTTATATGCCTATGGTAGTAGTACTACAGGCATACTCTATTACGTATGAATGGTCTCTTAAGTTCAAACACTCTGTTAGTAAAAGTGCACAGTCGTTTCTATTAAGATGAATTGTATATGAATATTCCCTGATACTCTGTTTGATTAACAATGGGAACTGTACACAAAGACATCTCAAAGTATGCAAAAGAGTACTACAGGGAGTGATGTTTTACATACTCCAAAATGCCTTTGTGAATAAGCTTCTTTGTGTTCTTGCTCTATGGGCGGGGGTGTGGCCTAGTGGCTGGATATGCAACCTTCGAAATAGGGCACCAGGTTTGAATCTGCCCTCGCTCAACATCCTGTGATTCTAGGCAAATGACTTATCCTCCTGGTGCCTAAAGACATATGTAATATAGTCTAGTTCTTTGTAAAGTTCGAGCTTTATAAAAACTGCAAAAATACATTATACAAATAAAGACGTTTGTCATAAACTGTGGGGCATGTCTCGAGCGTGCGCCCACACCAAGGCAAAACAGAATAGACTTGTCTAGAGGGTGGTAGCATACTGGCCTATGAAAGGTAGGGTGCTTAGAGGGGGGCACGTGTGGGGCAGAAACCGTGGGGTGACATGCTGAACCTGACTGACTCCCGTCTTTTACTGTGAATGACTCGTCCCACTCCTTGATGTCTTTCTCTATTGGTCACGCTTTCTCCGATTTGGTGGGAGACTCTCAGTATTTTTAACTAAAAGTAAAGGTTGTTCCAGTGCTTAATTTGTGCTTGTAGTTTCCGGTGCTGAGCACCGGCACTTATTTTTGAGGGCGGGGGCTTATTCTTCTGCATCAAGCATTTGCTGCGAGCAAAAGACATATATGGGAAAGACGGAGGAAGAGAAAAACGAACAAGCGTCACAAAGGGAGAAAGTAGAAAGCTGCTAGAGTGAGCTGAAGCGCAAGTAGTGGCTTCATATGGATTGAAGAGGCCCGAGATGGCTTCAGGATTAGGCGTCCTCAGTATTCCGTGTTCACACATTTAATTGCAGCAGCTGCATGTTTAAGAGGAGGGCTTTGGGCACCGGCACATTTTTATATACAAATTAAGCACTGGGTTGTTCAGTTTTCTCGTGCCTAAAATGTCCTTCACTCGTGCTCTTTTTCCTCCAAATCTCGATCATAAGTGACCCGAAATGTTGGCATGTTGACCGCTATTACTGAGCTTCATGGTGATCTCAGAGTTGTATTGTTGGTTCCAGCACCACGGGCTATGCAATATGAATCCCAACATATGTGAGCGTGTGACTCCACGTGTGATCCTTGCCAGTCAATCCATTTCTCAGTGCTTCGATTCAATGACTCAACCGATTCGAGCTCATATGCTGTTTCAGTGGTGAAGATGTAGTTTTTGGTGGGTTCATTAACAGAAAAATATGAAGAATGTGGCAATCAATCAATCAGTCATTTGTAAAGCGCGCTACTCACCCGGAGGGTCTCAAGGCGCTGGGGGAGGGGGGACCGCTACTGCTCGAACAGCCAGGTCTTGCGTTGCTTCCTGAAGGAGAGGTGGTCTTGGGTCAGACGGAGGTGGATGGGGAGGGAGTTCCAAGTCTTGGCTGCCAGGTAGGAGAAGGATCTTCCTCCCGCGGTGGCTTTCCTGATGCGTGGAACGGCGGCGAGGGCGCGGCTGATCGATCGTAGCTGGCGGGTGGGAGTGTAGAAGGTCAGGCGGTTGTTGAGGTACCTGGGGCCCATGTCGTGGAGGGCCTTGTGTGCGTGGGTGAGGAGACGGAACGTACTTCTCTTGCTGACGGGGAGCCAGTGCAGGTCTCTCAGGTGTCCGGAGATGTGGCTGTGTCGAGGGATGTTGAGGATGAGGCGTGCGGAGGCGTTCTGGATGCGTTGGAGTCTTTTCTGTAGTTTAGCCGTGGTTCCGGTGTAAAGGGTGTTTCCGTAGTCCAGTCGACTGATGACGAGTGCCTGGGTGACCGTCTTCCTGGTTTCGGTGGGGATCCATCGGAAGATCTTTCGGATCATGCGTAGGATGTTGAAGCATGATGATGAAACAGCGTTGACTTGTCTGGTCATCGAGAGGGAGGAGTCCAGGATGAAGCCCAGGTTGCGTGCGTGGTCCGTTGGTTTGGGTGCGCTGCCCAGTGCAGGGGGCCACCAGGAGTCGTCCCAGGCAGAGGGTGATGATCCCAGGATGAAGACTTCCGTCTTGTCAGCGTTCAGCTTCAGGCGGCTATTCATCATCCACTCGGCTACGTCTTTCATCCCTTCGTGCAGATTGGTTCTGGCGGTGGCTGGGTCGTTGGTGAGGGAGAGGATCAGCTGGGTGTCGTCGGCGTAGGAGATGATGTTGAGGTTGTGTTGGCGTGTGATGGCTGCGAGGGGGCTCATGTAGACGTTGAATAGGGTGGGGCTGAGTGACGATCCTTGCGGTACGCCGCAGATGACTTTGGTGGCCTCGGAACTGAACGGGGGGAGGCGGACTCTCTGGGTTCTTCCGGTGAGGAACGAGATGATCCACTCTAGTGCCTTCTCTTGGATTCCGATGTTGCTGAGGCGTTGCACTAGGGTGTGGTGGCAGACAGTGTCGAACGCTGCGGAGAGGTCCAGGAAGATGAGTGCCGCTGTTTCCCCGTTGTCGAGCAGGGCTCGGATGTCGTCAGTGGCTGCGATGAGGGCGGTCTCGGTGCTGTGGTTGGCACGGAAGCCGGACTGCGAGTGGTCGAGGGATCCGTTAGTCTCGAGGAAGGTGGCTAGCTGTCTGTTGACGGTCTTCTCGATGACTTTGGCAGGGAACGGGAGGAGCGAGATGGGGCGGTAGTTCTTGAGGTCGGTGGGGTCGGCTGCGGGTTTCTTCAGGAGGGCGCTGAGTTCGGCATGCTTCCAGCTCTCCGGGAAGGTGGCGGTGTTGAAGGAGCAGTTAATGATGTCCCGGAGATGGGGTGCGATGATGCAGTCGGCCTTGTTGAAGACGTGGTGGGGGCATGGGTCGGTCGGAGATCCGGAATGGATGGTGTTCATCGTGTGGATATTGTCTTCGGTGCTGACCGGGGTCCAGGCGCGGAGGGTGGTGTTGGGGGGCGTTGGTTTGGTGGTTGGGTGCGTGGTCTGTGCGCCGAAGCTGTTGTGTATGTCGGCTATCTTGCGGTGAAAGAACGAGGCGAGTGAGTCGCAGAGGTCTTGCGAGGGCGTGATGTCGTTGTTTCCGGCGCTGGGGTTGGAGAGCTCTTTGACGATGTTGAAGAGTTCCTTGCTGTTGTGTGCGTTGTTGTCTAGTCGTTCTTTGAATGCTGTCTTCTTGGTGGTGCGGATCAGCTGGTGGTGTTTGCGGGAGGCATGCTTGAGGGCGGTCATGTTGTCTGTAGTTGGGTTTTTTCGCCAGGTTTTCTCGAGGGTGCAGCAGTTCTTCTTGGAGTTCTTGAGGTCGCTGTTGAACCAGGGGGCTTTCTTGTTGTTGGGTCTGGTGGGATGGCTTTTCAGCGGTGCGAGGTGGTCGGCGCAGTTGGTGATCCACTGTGTGAGGTTGTTGGCTGCTTGGTTGGGGTCCGTTGAGCTCAGTGATGTGGAGAGCTGGTTGGTGGTGATCTTGTTCCAGTTCCTGCGGGGGGCCTGTTGTGGGTGGTGGTGAGTCGTGGTTCTTCTGAAGCTGAAGTGGACACAGCTGTGGTCTGTCCAGTGGAGTCCGGTGGAGTGGCTGAAGGAGATGTACTTGCTGGAGGTGAAGACTGGGTCCAGCGTGTGTCCGGCGTAGTCGGTGGGGGTGTTCACCAGTTGCTTGAGTCCGAGGTTGGCGAGGTTGTCCAGCAGGGTGGTGGTGTTGTTGTCGTTGTTGTTCTCCAGGTGGAAGTTGAGGTCCCCTAGGAGGATGTAGTCAGCGGAGAGGAGGGCGTGTGGGCTGATGAAGTCTGCAAGGTCTTCGCTGAATTGTGTGCGAGGTCCTGGGGGTCTGTAGATGAGGGTGCCTCTGAGTGTGGTTTGGGGTCGGTGTGTATCTGGAAGTGAAGGTGTTCGGCGGCTGTGAGGGTGTCGTCGGAGTTGGTCGTGATGCGGATGGTGTTCTTGTGGACGATGGCGATGCCTCCTCCTGTTTGGTTGATGCGGTCCCTCCGGGTGATCTTGTATCCGTCTGGGATGGCGATGGAGATGTCGGGCGCTGAGGAGGCGTTCATCCAGGTTTCTGTGAGGAAGGCGACTTCTGGAGATGTGGTGTCGAGCAGGTTCCAGAGTTCCACGGCGTGTCTGTGGACGGAGCGGGTGTTGAGCAGGATGCACTTCAGATGGTTGCTGCTGGTGCTTGGTTTGGCGGGTGCGGTGCGGGTTTGGATGCAGGAGAACTTGCAGGATTGGCAGGTGAAGGGTCCGTGGATGCGTGTTGGGGTGGCTCGGCAGCACCCGGGGATCCGGCCGGTGTTGAGTGCGATGAGGGTGGCGGCTTCGTAGGTCCGGCGGGTAGGCTCGCAGCGGCGGGGGCCAGGGAGTCTGGCGCTGGGCGCGGTCCAGGCGCGGACGAGCGCAGACGGGCTTCCCTTTGGAGCACCTTCGGCGCGGCCCCCATATGAGGGGAAGAGGGAGGGAGGAGCAGCTGGGAGGTGGGAGCGGGGCGGCCAATGGGGAGCAAGGGGGCGGAGCTACCGGAGTGTAGCGGCGGGAAAAAAACGGGCGGCGATGGGGTGACGCGGCGAGGCTGGAAGAAAAAAGAACAGAGTAAGGGCAAAAAGGTAAAAAGTACAGTGGAACAATACCAGGGGCACAGGCACTCGGGGTACAGAAGAAAGAGCGGACACAGGCACTCGGGCACAAACGAAGAGGACGCTGGCGCTAGGTCACTGGAGGCGGGAAAAGGCAGTCAGGGCACAGGAGCACAGGGCACAGGAGTGAGAGCGGTCACACTGGGGGCTGCGTGGCGGTGAGGGGAGCGACCTGCCTGAGAACCAGGGTCAGAGGTCGCTCTCTCTATCGCTGCGTGGCCTCCATATGAGGGGAAGAGGGAGGGAGGAGCAGCTGGGAGGTGGGAGCGGGGTGGCCAATGGGGAGCAAGGGGGCGGAGCTACCGGAGTGTAGCGGCGGGAAAAAAACTGGCGGCGATGGGGTGACGCAGCGAGGCTGGAAGAAAAAAGAACACAGTAAGGGCAAAAAGGTAAAAAGTACAGTGGAACAATACCAGGGGCACAGGCACTCGAGGTACAGAAGAAAGAGCGGACACAGGCACTCGGGCACAAACGAAGAGGACGCTGGCGCTAGGTCACTGGAGGCGGGAAAAGGCAGTCAGGGCACAGGAGCACAGGGCACAGGAGCGAGAGCGGTCACACTGGGGGCTGCGTGGCAGTGAGGGGAGCGACCTGCCTGAGAACCAGGGTCAGAGGTCGCTCTCTCTATCGCTGCGCGGCCTCCATATGAGGGGAAGAGGGAGGGAGGAGCAGCTGGGAGGTGGGAGCGGGGCGGCCAATGGGGAGCAAGGGGGCGGAGCTACCGGAGTGTAGCGGCGGGAAAAAAACGGGCGGCGATGGGGTGACGCGGCGAGGCTGGAAGAAAAAAGAACACAGTTAGGGCAAAAAGGTAAAAAGTACAGTGGAACAATACCAGGGGCACAGGCACTCGGGGTACAGAAGAAAGAGCGGACACAGGCACTCGGGCACAAACGAAGAGGACGCTGGCGCTAGGTCACTGGAGGCGGGAAAAGGCAGTCAGGGCACAGGAGCACAGGGCACAGGAGCGAGAGCGGTCACACTGGGGGCTGCGTGGCGGTGAGGGGAGCGACCTGCCTGAGAACCAGGGTCGGAGGTCGCTCTCTCTATTGCTGCGCGGCCTCCATATGAGGGGAAGAGGGAGGGAGGAGCAGCTGGGAGGTGGGAGCGGGGCGGCCAATGGGGAGCAAGGGGGCGGAGCTACCGGAGTGTAGCGGCGGGAAAAAAACGGGCGGCGATGGGGTGACGCGGCGAGGCTGGAAGAAAAAAGAACACAGTAAGGGCAAAAAGGTAAAAAGTACAGTGGAACAATACCAGGGGCACAGGCACTCGGGGTACAGAAGAAAGAGCGGACACAGGCACTCGGGCACAAACGAAGAGGACGCTGGCGCTAGGTCACTGGAGGTGGGAAAAGGCAGTCAGGGCACAGGAGCACAGGGCACAGGAGCGAGAGTGGTCACACTGGGGGCTGCGTGGCGGTGAGGGGAGCGACCTGCCTGAGAACCAGGGTCAGAGGTCGCTCTCTCTATCGCTGCGCGGCCTCCATATGAGGGGAAGAGGGAGGGAGGAGCAGCTGGGAGGTGGGAGCAGGGCGGCCAATGGGGAGCAAGGGGGCGGAGCTACCGGAGTGTAGCGGCGGGAAAAAAACGGGCGGCGATGGGGTGACGCGGCGAGGCAGGAAGAAAAAAGAACACAGTAAGGGCAAAAAGGTAAAAAGTACAGTGGAACAATACCAGGGGCACAGGCACTCGGGGTACAGAAGAAAGAGCGGACACAGGCACTCGGGCACAAACGAAGAGGACGCTGGCGCTAGGTCACTGGAGGCGGGAAAAGGCAGTCAGGGCACAGGAGCACAGGGCACAGGAGCGAGAGCGGTCACACTGGGGGCTGCGTGGCGGTGAGGGGAGCGACCTGCCTGAGAACCAGGGTCAGAGGTCGCTCTCTCTATCGCTGCGCGGCCTCCATATGAGGGGAAGAGGGAGGGAGGAGCAGCTGGGAGGTGGGAGCGGGGCGGCCAATGGGGAGCAAGGGGGCGGAGCTACCGGAGTGTAGCGGTGGGAAAAAAACGGGCGGCGATGGGGTGACGCGGCGAGGCTGGAAGAAAAAAGACCACAGTAAGGGCAAAAAGGTCAAAAGTACAGTGGAACAATACCAGGGGCACAGGCACTCGGGGTACAGAAGAAAGAGCGGACACAGGCACTCGCGCACAAACGAAGAGGACGCTGGCGCTAGGTCACTGGAGGCGGGAAAAGACAGTCAGGGCACAGGAGCACAGGGCACAGGAGCGAGAGCGGTCACACTGGGGGCTGCGTGGCGGTGAGGGGAGCGACCTGCCTGAGAACCAGGGTCAGAGGTCGCTCTCTCTATCGCTGCGCGGCCTCCATATGAGGGGAAGAGGGAGGGAGGAGCAGCTGGGAGGTGGGAGCGGGGCGGCCAATGGGGAGCAAGGGGTCGGAGCTACCGGAGTGTAGCGGCGGGAAAAAAACGGGCGGCGATGGGGTGACGCTGCGAGGCTGGAAGAAAAAAGAACACAGTAAGGGCAAAAAGGTAAAAAGTACAGTGGAACAATACCAGGGGCACAGGCACTCGGGGTACAGAAGAAAGAGCGGACACAGGCACTCGGGCACAAACGAAGAGGACGCTGGCACTAGGTCACTGGAGGCGGGAAAAGGCAGTCAGGGCACAGGAGCACAGGGCACAGGAGCGAGAGCGGTCATACTGGGGGCTGCGTGGCGGTGAGGGGAGTGACCTGCCTGAGAACCAGGGTCAGAGG